>NC_040024.1:453120-630688 GCF_000972845.2 Larimichthys crocea | reverse complement strand
AGAACATTTTCTTTCTTTTTTACTCTTAGCTGCATCTCAGCCCTTATGGATTGACTCCTAAAACAGCCTGGTTATGAACCAACACAGAGCTTTCACTCCGTTCCAACAACAACCTTTCCTGTTTATTTCAGTGAAATAACTGTAATATCATTGTTCCTAACAACATGAAGAACCTGTAGTTCTGCTCTGATGATGGATTTTTGCTCCCTGTAAATATCTGTCAAATAAAAGTTTCCTTGTTGTTGAAGTGACTGTAGAAAAAAAACAAATAAAAACAAATAAAGCTGCAGCAACCATGTCTACTGTTATCATCTACTGATATATTCATTTTCTTAAATCATGTTTTTCTTGGTGCATTTAACAGGTGCTGAGTTGTTTCATAAGACATCTCTTTCTTATGTTCATAAATCATGTTTTTTTTTATTGTGCACTCAGGAT
Source organism: Larimichthys crocea (assembly GCF_000972845.2). Classification (NCBI taxonomy): domain Eukaryota; kingdom Metazoa; phylum Chordata; class Actinopteri; family Sciaenidae; genus Larimichthys; species Larimichthys crocea. The sequence continues at coordinate 630,250 of NC_040024.1, read as the reverse complement.
ATCAATCAAACTCTTCTTGGTTTATTAATTTTAGAATAACATATCTGTTTTCACAAATATAAATGTATACTCTCTATTCAATGGCAAAGACCTGTTCTCCAGAGATCACAGGTCCGTGTGCTGCGTGCTATTTCTTTACCATGAATTTTATGACCCCTCACCATTTATTTTACAACACGTTGCAGGCAAAAAAAAAAAAAGTTGGAAATAACTGCAGTCACACACTATATACTTATAGTATGAAGGTCTTATTTGAATACAGCTATAACAGCAACAAAGACAATTCCTTTACCTGACCCATCAAAAAATGCAAGTGAGAAAAAACATTAGAGATTCTAGAGATGTATGAAGGGGGGGGATGGGGGGGTTCGCCAGGGCGCAAATGTGGCCAGGACCGGCGTTTCTCTTATTGTATTTATGTTTATCCTCTACGTGTGTGCATAGTGTGTGTAGGCCTACTACATAGTTTTAGACATTTGCACAGTATATAGGGAAGGTTGCGAATTGAATTTGGCGTGTCTTAACAGTTTTTCTTTTGAAAAAAGGGTTGTTGAACTTTCAACTATCTTGAATGTCTGGATCAATGAACGTGGTTGCCCGTGCGTTTTGCCAGAGGACGAGCCTTCTATTTTCTGTGTTAAAATAGAAGTTTTCATCCCTTCTACAAGAATGTGGACAATATTTATATCTAAAGAATCAGAAATCTGCTCTGTGAATTAAAACCTTCACCAGCTTTAATGTGATTTGGTCTCCTAAAAGCAGCTCCAGCTTTTTCTCTCCAAATTACAGATTATAATTATAGACAGTGACAAAAAAAAAACCTTAGGTTGTGAGATTCTTTGCAGATGTTAATGACTAATACAAGATGAAGCTTGCCGTGAAAAATGCAAGTAGGCTGTGTTTATCACATATTTCAATCATTCACTGTGCTGAATCTCGTTCCCTGCAAGACCTGACTTAGAAGCTGTATTGCAATTCACATTCTCATCAAGCCAGAGCGAGTGTTTTCCGTCTGTGCAGTTATGTGAGCATAAAATTGAGACACAGCTCTCTTCACTGATTCATATGTGCAACCGGAGTTTGGCAGTGACGCTGACACCAACCAATTTGCATGTGTAATCTGAAAAAGTGGACTGACACCACATTTTGCACATTATGTATGGCCACTTTAAATCTTCACAAGAATCCCCTCTGGGACTGTATTCCAATCATAAACAGAATTCCCCAGCCCCTGTGAATGAGGAGGTCACTAAAATAGTCTCAACTGAGGAACTGAGCTCACTGAGTTCAGGTAACTCCGCTTTGCCTGGCACTGGCCACAGTCTGAGCCCACCCAAGTGTTTCCCTTGTCTTCTGATCTATTAATTTTACTTTTTTTTTTACTTTTGATTAAATTCTATTTTTTTGTTTTTTTTTTTCTTATTTGCCTGCAGTCATGGACGTTTAAACCTCTCTCCTGTGGAACAGGTAATAGTGAGCAATACTGTTGACCTCTTATTTCTAGCTTCTTGTAAAATTGAGATTATCTATATTTGCCATAACCGTGTTGTGGTGAAAAGAGAAGCCAATTTATTTTCTCTTTTTCTCCACTTTTTCAGTCCAGTTTTTATCATCAATTATAGCAATATATGAGAATCCCTTAGCTGCATCAGATGAAATTAAGTCGTGGCCCATAAAAAACAGCAATTAGTTGTGGCCATTTGTCATACTGATCTGTTATAAGCTTCTCACAGTTTCAGCAGTGTTTTTATGGTTAATTTGTACAAGACACGGAGGCAGACCACGGTCAACACCTTTAAGAATAGACTTAAGACTTTCCTTTGTTGCTTAAAGCCTATAGTTAAGGGCTGTTCAGGTCATCCTTAGTTATGCTGCCTAGGATTCCACTGCCGGGGGACCCCACCGAGGGTATGCCTAGCAGGCAAGGTATTGGGGGAAGTGCACAAATAGCACTGACAGGAAAAACCTCTCGATCTATCTCTATAGATCTATCTCTAGCTCTCTATCTTCTTTCTCTTGTACTCTCTCATATATATATCTCTCATCTCTCCATCTGTGGACATGTCTCATTTAATGCATGGTTACTACCAAATTCCCTGGAGTTTCTGTGCTCTGTCGTCCAGCAGGTTCTCGGGGATCGGCTGGTGCTGCTGTGATCCTGCACGACGCCCATACATTATTATACTGTCTCGTATTACTACATATCTGTTACTGTAATCATTTTTTCATTCATTGTTCATTTTATCAGTCTTGTACAATATGTTTGTGTTGATTTGTCCTTTGTACACGTGACATCCATTGCACGTCTGTTCCGTCCTGGGAGAGTGGCATCCCTCCTCTGGGCTCTTCCAGGTTTTCTTCCACATTTTTTTCCTGTTTGATTAAAGGTTTTTTGTGGGCAAGTTTTTCCTCACTCGGAAACCGCATGTCTAGGACAGAAACGGGTGTACTCCCTGTACAGCATTGTTAATCCTCTGAGGCCATACGTACTTTGTGACTTTGGGCTATACAATAAAATTGATTTGATTGATTGATATTCCAACACATCGTTATATTTCATAGACGCAAAAAGGCTTGTAGGAACATGCATGATTTTTCCTGTTTGAAAGATTTTTAGCCAGTGTTGAAGATTTACACAATCAATAGAGATATGAAACCGCCCTACATCAACAACACACATGAAGCAGCTTTATTAATACAGAATTAAGTATGTACTGGGACTCTCTCTAATTGAGGGGTAGGCTGTTCCACAGTTATACTACCTTTATATGATAGGACATTTTGCAAATTGTGGTCGTCGAAGGGAAACCTCACAGTCACCTCTGGCAGATGGCTCTGGTGACTCCGAGTAGGTGTGACGACTACCCTCAGTTTAATATTCATCATTTCATGGCGGTGGTGGCCAGTCCATGGGGACTTTAGGACCGCTTTATTTTAACTTTCAACTTAGTCATTCTACTTGGGAGAATGCTACCAGTAGTGATAACGAGAATGGCTTTTTGTCTAGATTTTAACTGCCTTTTTTATAGAAGGATTCAATTGGGTTTAGTGCAGTGGCTCCAGGAACAGACCAACTTGTTCTACATTAATCCTGTGTGTGAACTATCATGAGTGAAGGAAATATTAAAGCGGCACTACCATTAGCGATGGCCTTATCTGTCTAAAGTCTTAAGTTAAATTTAATGGTGTTTGATATTTTTTTGATTTGGGCTCTTCTAAAAGCAGAGTCGATCCAGAATGACACTTGGGTATTTGTATTTTCACCAGTGGTTCGTTTGTCATCACCCAACAAATATCTTAGATGTGTACTTTTAGTTGCCTGCCTTAGAGAACATCATACACATGTTTTTTTTTGTGTTTAACAGCAGGCAAGATCTCATAAGCCACGTTCTGTATAAGGCCAACTCAGAGTAAGAATATCGGCCGCTTCATCCACGTTTTTCGCTTTGGGAGTAAAAACACCCTATCATTGCGTTACTTTTGATACAGGACATTCTACATTGTCAGGAAGCCTCATTAATATATAAAGAAATTAAAAAGGTCCAATACACAGACTTGAGGTGACCCCTACTGGACCTTCTGAGTACATGGCTTTGACCCGTAACCAACTACACATTTGTTTTCTGTTGGATAGATAAGGAACGTCATCGACCTTTTGCTTGAGGGAGCAGTTAAAGCAGGTTAGCTTTGCCAGAAGAACCTCTGTGGTCCACGGTGTCAATGCCTTTTCTCGATCAGTGCATCCCAACCAACAGCGCCCATACAGTTGTTCTTTGTCCAGAAAAGCACTTGTCCTTTTCTTAACAAAATGGCAACAGCAGTTTCTGTGAATGGTGGGTACGAAACCCAAATTGCATTGGGTTGACCGGAATTATGGTAAATTGTCAAATGGCCTTGAAGTTGTTTACAACCCATAAATATAATATAATAATATAATATAATAAATAACATTCATATTATGACAGTAACATGAGTCACTAACACATTATAACTTTTATTTTATGATTAATTATAAGGGCTTTGCTATTTTACACCATACCTCTCAAATATGTAATTATTAAAAGTGATGTTGTACCATTACTTACACAGGGTCACAATATAATGAATCTGCCATATTAATTCAGAAGAAAATGATTTTATATACTACGGATATTTGGATCTAGCTCTTTTTTCTCACACAACATCTCAGCTAAACGCTCTCTCTGCCACAAACATCACAGCCGAACAGTTCTCTTCACGTTGGACTCTCACCTGTGAATCTACATCCTCCTTATCACCTAAATGGCTGGAGGACCTTTCCTCTTTATGACCACATCACGTGTCTCTGAAAGAGACCTCTTGTATTGACCACCAAACTCAGGTGCCATGGTCTCCTTCCAACCCCTGTCACTGTCCTCAGGCTCACGAATCTGGACAAAGATCCATCCACTGTTCTTCACTGATATCAGGTCAGAAGGAGTCTGAATCGTTTCATCATGTTTGGTTTGGAATGATTATCTGGGTCTGGGTTCCTGGCAAGTTCTGATCCTCCACAGTCTCTGCATCCACTTTCTGTCTTACTTCCAGAGGTAAGGGCTGTGTCACACTTTTGGTGTATTTTCCTGTAGTCACCACTAAGGGCCAGCAGTTGTAACTCTTCCAGTCTCTTCTGTCATGAGAGCTAATGAGCTCAGCATGATGCCGAGTTTCTGGTATCATATGTCCACATACTGGAGTGTTCTGTAGTTTTTTAACAGTGCCACAGAAACACTCACGTCTGACTCCGTGCATCTCCCTCACTGACCTGCAGAGTTCTCAGACTTGGTGAGAGGATGAAAGCGAAAACCCGGAAGTAGAGTCATGTGGGGTTCCAGGCTCCACATGTTAGCACAGTGAACATGTGAGAGGAAGAGATGGAGGCCCTTCCTCTGCCTCTTGAGGGACTGTTGCTATTCGGTTCATTTGGTTCGTTGGCTGAAGTAAATAATAACTTATCTGCTGAAATATTAGAGTATTATAGCTCACTTTGCTAGATGATTACCCAAAACACCCACACTGGTTTGAAACTCCACAATTCATTTTTACACGTCTGTGCTTGTTTCCCATTGGACATTGTGACCAGTTTTAGTGATGCTTTATAATTTTCTTGGAGTTCCTGGAAAAGTGATTGTAATTGGTATAAAGAGAATTTTGCACTGTGTAAATTAATCTCATCAGTTCTTTGGGGTTGTTCATCAAATGTGCAGCGTATTTTATCAAACAGCTTTGATGGCTGACTCAGACTTTGTGGCAGCGATGCACGATATTTTAAAATAAAGGCAAGATAAAACAAAAAAAGAATCACGTTAAAAAATGCTGTGGTTCTTACCAACCACACGTTACATACTTACATAAATCATTTTTCACCAACCCAGCACTGAACAGTCTTCCTGACTGAACGTTCACCACGAGCTTCATGAGTTTGTGGAATTTCTTCATGACAACATTGAATTTGAAACAAAAACACAGATTGGCATTTTCCTTTTTAAAGATTTAATAAGATTTTTTTTTTTTTTTTCAAATAAGAAATTTTTCCCAAAGAAAGAACCAGATTCACACACAAACACTGCAACATCCAAATGACGTGTAAAGAGGCAATTTGCCTATTTCTAAAACACAAACAACAACAAACAAGTTTTTTTGGTTATGCTTTGATACACATCCTATATATCAGGAACAAGAAAAGAATGAATTCATAAATAAATTATTTGGTTTGTGAATAACTGAACTATCACCTCACTGAGAACCAGAAGGAGGGGTAGGAGGTTGGTGGGGAACCCAACCAAGATACACTGATTGAATTCAGAAAGGCAGAAATGCATATACACAGAAGTCAATGAGACGGCCCTATGATATGGGTCACAGAGCCTCCCTATGGTGCAATAACCACTTCAGTTCATAAACAGCAACGAAGTTACATCTTTCTAATGTTTGCACCCTGACCTGAGTAAGTGTCCATGCGATGTACCTGCTGGTAACACTCATTGTCCAGTTTTTTTCCATGGTGGGTTTCCAATGTCTCTTCAATTTCCCGATCAGTAAATCTTTTCCCACAGCATCACAGCCAAAATGGTTTCTCTCCTGTGTGGACTCTCAAGTGTTTCTTCAGATTTCCCTGACCTGAAAACCTTTTCCCACAGTCATCACAGCCAAATGGTTTCTCTCCTGTGTGGACTCTCAAGTGTTTCTTCAGACTTCCCTGATCTGAAAACCTTTTCCCACAGTCATCACAACCAAATGGTTTCTCTCCTGTGTGAGTCCTCATATGCGTCTTCAAACTTCCCAGTTTTGTGAATCTGTATCCACAAAGAATCACAACCAAAAAGCTTTCTCTCCTGGTGGACTTCTGTGTTTCTTCAGATTTCCCTGACCTGAAAATCTTTTCCACAGTCATCACAGCTAATGGTTTCTCTCCTGTGTGGATTTTCAAGTGTGTTTCAGACTTCCCTGATCTGTAAATTTTCCCAACATGCATCACCGCCAAACGGTTTCTTCCTTTAGTGGACTCTTATATGTATTTTAGATGTGATTGCCGGTTTTAAATTTCTTCCCGCAACCACATCACAACCGTATGGTTTCTCTCCTGTGTGGACCCTCATGTGTCTCTTCAACTTTGCTGGTTCTGTGAATCTTTTCCCACCGTCATTACAGCCAAATGGTTTCTCTCCTGTGTGGACTCTCGTGTGTCTCTTTACTTTCCTGGTTCTGTGAATTCTTTTTCCCACAGTAATCACAGTCAAAACGTTTTCTCTCCTGTGTGGATCCTCATATGTCTCTTCAGACTTTTCTGTTCTGTAATCTTTTCCCACCAGTCATCACAGTGAGTGAATGCTTTCTCTTCAGTGTGGACTCGTCTGTGAATCTAGCTCTGGCTTCACTGTATAACATTGCTGATAACTAAACAAACTGGCGCGTTTTCCATAAATGACACATCACGTGTGTCGCATAGAGACTGCTTGTAATGAAATCCATGACCACACTCAACTGATTTTTTTCCAGCGTCTCTTGTTTCAGTCCAGAATCTGCCAAAGGTTTTTGTCACAACCATCATCACGACCGTAGATCTCAGAAGGAGTCTGAATCCGTTTCATCAGTATTTGTTTGGGAATGATTATCTGGGTCTGGGTTCCTGGCAGGTTCTGATCCTCCACAGTCCTCTGCATCACTTACTGTCTTTACTTCCTAGCTGAGCTGTCGCTCGAGCTCTCTGTCTCTGTTTTCTTCAGTTTGGCTTTGATGAGCGGTGACAGCTGAGGTTTCTCTTCCATCATCTTCACGCTTCACAAGGCCGGACTGAACGGAACTGTTGATGGTCAGCCTCCTCCCGCCTGTTGAGCTGCTCTCCCTGCTGACTGATCCAGAGTTCCTCCTGTTCGTTCTTTATGCGTAGGGGCTCTGGGTTCTCCTATGTCCAGGCTGGAGCACCAGTCAGGGGGAACCTCTTCTTTAATTATCAGCACTGCTGGACATCTGCAGGATCACTGAAACAGAATTAAAAAAAGAAAAAGTTAGAAGGAATCATTTCCTAATTTGCTGGTGATGCCAGGGCTACTCTTGTGTTAACTGTAGGGACATGCCTTATGGATGAGAAGAAAGAAACACAGTATCCAGGTAACTAGTTTCAATGGCCCTGTACTGCTTTGAAGAAAACATCTGTATGAGGTCGAGTTTTTAGGCTAAGTGTTATGCTGCTTACAGGAACATATACTGTAAAAAAGAATCGGTCTTCCCAGCTACGTGTTTGGGGTTCGCGGCGCGTTCCCTGATCCCCATCCTGCAAGCACCCAAGGTGGTTTTCTATGGTTTACCTGTGTTCCTTCTTACCGGGGTACAACACCATGGTAACATCTGCTGCACACCTGACCTGCTCCGGAGATGAAGGTGCAGGATGACCATGCATGAAAGCATGACCTGCTGATCAATCAGCACGGAGCTCCATACGCTGTTCTCTGAGATATGGATTACTGTTGGAGGAACTGACTTTCTGAAAGCAAACATCAGCAGGAAATGTTTCAGAATAAAAGACACACTAGATGGCTTTTAATTTGAAACACATACAGAAAGTACAACAACCCACAGTGTTATGGAATTTTCTATCCTTAGGAAACACAAGGTCACATGTGGGCCTTGAGGTCCTCAGCAGTATTAGTTGTTAAGCTTTGGTTGGGAACAGTAGGTGCCAGTCTATCTCAACACTGTGGTGGCCAGGGTCAAAGAGACCTGTTGCTGCCTTCATAGACATAATAGATAGCTTGTTGTTGATGTTCCAATCTGCGTAGACAGACATACTACAGACTACTGTGTCTCCAGACTAGAATATGCTGACAATAACACCTGCATGGGTAAAGACATTCTCTTTGACTAATTCTGGGCGTATAGTATTTGGGGTTTAAAGTCGATCCACCAGGATGAGTTGGGCAGAATGTGAGACCGAGTCAGGCACTTCTGATGAACTTTGAGAGTGTCTCTAATTCTCCTTGGCTAAGCATCAATAAATAATACAGCATAAGACATCAGAGGCTCCTGAACACTTTCTGAACTCCTGACCTCACCATTGACCTTTGACTTCAGCAATTTCTCCACAACACACAGACGTAGAAACGTAGGAAAATCGTCTCACTCATATTCACCTGCTAAAGCTGTCAGATATATAGTTTTGGCGGGAGACGCAAAGAAGCGGCAGTAACACCCATCGACAGCCTCATAGACAGCCATGTTAAAAAGGCGGGAAATTTTCTGGAGGAAAGCAGAAGTAACGCTTCTTTGAATTGCTGTAAAGGGCACATTTCTTCACTTTATCAACACAAAATGCCTATGTAGACCTTCAGGAAGGGCTCAGGATGTCCAAGTTAAGCCGGTTCAATGATTGGAAATACGGTTTGGCCAGACATCCCTCATGTTCGACGGGTGGTCTCAGCATTTTCTCTCTGTCTCTGTCAACATTCCCAACTGACATTCTAACAGGTGCAGTAACTGCTCTGCTGATTAGAGTTGGTCCTGGTTGCTTGGCAACCTCAATTCGCCTGAAGGAGGAGAGGGGGCAGCAGGCAGAAGCCCAGTGGCGGCCATTTTAGCAGTTATTGGCACTTAATTTGAACTCATCTGTCTAAAATGGCAGACACAATGCTAATGCTTATTGCTAGCATGTCAACCATTAGGAATTAAATACATGCTAATTGCTAACATGCTCATGCTAACATACTAATGCTAACATGCTCCGAAACATTAGCCACTAAGAATTAAGTACATGATAATTGGTAACATGTTAATTGCTAACATGCTAATGCTAATTGCTAGCTGCTCCTGTGTCTAAATAAACATGTTTAAAATTACTATTTGAGGTCTGTATGGGGGCAAAGGGGCCAGAGTCAGGCACACTCAAAATTTCTTTAGAAATATTTCTAGTTTGAATTATTGATTCAAATTCAATAATTCCCCTTTGTCCAGCCTTACTATCAGCTGTTTTACTGGATGATTTAACACGCTGCAGCTACATAGTAGGGGTGGGCGATATATCGAATATACTCGATATATCGTGGCTTGTTCTATGTGAGATGTATGAAATGACTATATCGCGACCATCGAGTACTTGTCACGTAAATGTTTTAAGCCGTCTGCATTTAATTCTCCGAAGTTTTGCCTGTGTCACTCACTCCTGGTGCTCCTCACAGCACGCAGCACACTTCCCTGCCCACCCAGAAAAATCCCCTGCGCGCATGTGTACCAGTGTTAATTAAAATAATAATAAAAATAAAGTTGCATTGAAGATGATTGAAGATTCATTCAATTCAATTTAATCAAGACATTCAATCAATGTGTTAGCTGTGGAACACAAGTGAACTGGAATTAATAAACAAAAAAAAATCCTGAAATAAAAAAAAGACTAAAATGTTTTGACTAAAACTAGACTGAAATACCCTGTGTTCACATTTGACTAAAACTAGACTAAAATATGATTTCAAAAATGATTTGTGAAAGACTAAAGTGGCTAGACTAGAATGAACTTTAAACAAGAATAGACTAAATTGAAAAATGGTGACAAAATTACACTGGTCTACTGATTGGTTGGTCACAAACAACATATATACACGATGTTCCCACTCCTCCTGTGACGGTTACTGTTCTGCCTCTTTGGTTTGCTAATTTTATTTTACATTTAAAATGATGCTGTTGTTGTCAGAAGAAGTGCACTTTGTGTGATTTTCCACTTTTTTGCATCATCATACAGATGTTATTTTTTGCATCAAAGGGTTGAATTTAACATTCATAGTGATTTACAGGAGAAATAAAAATATCGAGATATATATCGCAGGGTTCTCACCAGGATTTTATTTTAGAGTAAGGGGGTAAGTCGAGGGAGCGTAGCGACCGAGCGGGGGGGTGGTGCGGAAGGGGGGTCGACCCCCCCTTCCTTGATGCGAAAATTTTGAAAATTGTGCCCAAAATGGGCCATATTTGAGGTACCTGGAGGGAATAAATGGCATTTTTTATGTTGTATATACTTAGTGGAAAATGTTACATTCATCTTTGGATCTGGCGTGTGTGTTACCTGCAAAGGGTGTTGTCAAAAGATATGTAAACTCAGACACAAACAATAGAGAAAATACACGTTTTATTCTATTAAGAAATTAAGAAATGCGTGAGCATCATGTTATTTCGGGAGCATAACCTACCAACCAATTATTAGAGACATGAGACAAAAGATTGTCCTAAATTGTGTCAACAACAGAACAGGGCCTACGTCCTGTCATTGCTAAACCTGCCTACAAGGTAGACGTTTCCATTCATCAAAGTGTTGGTTAAGTTTTCAAGCGTGATGGAAAGCATGTATAACTGGTGCACTTACATTTCTGACCATGAAGAAAGAACGAATGTCTCTTTTTTTGCGAGGGGGTCCGTCATTCATTGTTATAATTATGACATTCACCGAAGTCCAGCTCAAAGTCCAGCTCAAAAGAAAAGCTATCACTGGGAATCGAGCGGGGAGTTCAGTGTCGTTTTTTTCCCTCTCTCTCTCTCTCTCGGGGAACTGATTTCCAGGCATCTGTCTCCTAGCAACCAAAATCAACAGCGCAGAGTACGCATGTGTAGGTTCATCAAACGTCGGCTACACCATTGTAGGAAGACAGCACCAAGCAAACGTCAGCTGATTTTGACACTTGAAAACTGCGGAAGTGCGCAGGAAAAAAAAAACTTTTGACGATGGTGACGAAAACTGAAAACAGCCGTTACGCTATATTAAAAATAACGTAACGGGGGGAAATTGCCGTTGCGGTCTGAAATTTTAGCGTAGCGGGCCGCAACCATATAAAGCGCTGGCGAGAATTCTGTATCGTGTATCGCAATATAGTTTAAAAATATCGAGATATTGGTTATAGGCCATATCGTTTATTTCTATTGTTTATGCCATGGAAAGCTGTTTGCCCACTGGACAGATGCATCTAAAGCCCTTCTGCGAGGTGAGGCGCCACCAGTGTTTAGGATGACAAAATGGAAGAAGGATGACATTACTAAGGTTCTGTCTGAGTTTCTTTTGTTTCAGGTATATAGGTAAATAAAGTGTCTAGATAATGCATGATTGGATTTAGAGGAGGGCAATGATGGAATCTTTTCTTTTTTGGAGCTTGTGTTTTGAATATTACAACTGATAATTTTGCTTATCTATATATTTTCAGGAAGAAGAGCAGCAGGCAGAGGTCAGACCTGCCAATGTGGACACACCAGTGGAAGGCGTAAGCTTTTTCACAGTATCTATTGGTCAGATACTGTGCAGCATCTATGGTACAGACATCTTTCTTTCTGCGTTTTCCATAGGTTGAAGATCGCATTCTTCATAATTGCAAACATTCAGCAGTGGGTTGAGGCCAACGAACCACTGTTCTCAGTTAAAGTGGACCTGCCTGACGTTTTGAGCATGGGGGAGGAGGAACAGGCAGAGGCTGCTATACAGTACAGGGAGAGGATACAGTGACATTGAGTATACAGGGAGATTATGGCAAGAAGAACTGGATGACAATGAAAGAGAAGCGATCCTGGAGCCATTCAAGTTTACTTTTCACAACCCTGACGACATGTGGGTTTTTTGTGATGATATAATGGAAAAAAAAATTTATCTGGCATATTGTGAATGTCACACTGAGTGACATTGAGAGTAAAGGGCTACAGAACATTTGATCATGTGTGACTTGGTGTGTGTGTGGTTTCGTGGTGTGTGTGTGGGTTTTCTCATTGATCACTTAATAATTTGACTTGGATTAACTGTAGATTTCAAGAGTTGGGTATGTACTTTGTGGTCCTAGGTGTTCGTTGAAACAATTATATAGAAAAAGAGCAGTGCAATAACGTCAAAATTAAATGATAATGAAAAGGCAGTAAAGTACTCTGTATGGTACACAATAAAATGTATAAGCCTATGAAATCTTATGAGATGTTGGCTGATGAATATATATATATATATATAGATATATATATATATATATATATAGTATATAGCTTAAGAGAAAAATGTGCGCTGACCAAACAAAAGTTACTATAAAAACAATATGTACAATAGACCGGGAATTGAAAGATTTTCTGTCATTGTTTACTAATTAATTCATTTGTGAGGAAAACAATTCAACCGGAAGTGCATTCACGAATTCGCGATTTTATTTTGAAATGTATCCCGTTCATTTCCGGGCCTGACAGTGGAGGTGACTGACAGTGGAGGTCTGCAATTTTATTTTGAAATGTATCCCGTTCATTTCCGGGCCTGACAGTGGAGGTGCCTGACAGTGGAGGTCTGCATTTTTATTTTGAAATGTATCCCGTTCATTTCCGGGCCTGACAGTGGAGGTCTGCATTTTTATTTTGAAATGTATCCCGTTTCATTTCCGGGCCTGACAGTGGAGGTCTGCATTTTATTTTGAAATGTATCCCGTTCATTCCGGCCTGACAGTGGAGGTGCCTGACAGTGGGTCGAGTGGAGGTCTGCAGCCAGCATCTCTTGCTTTGGGCTGCAGCTCTGTATGAAAGGTGCTATAGAAAGAAATAAAGTTGAAGTTGAATGGAAACACTCACCAGGTCCAGAACTGACGGTCTGCACCGGTTCTGTCGTGGCTGGTGGAGTACTGTCAGACATCTCCACCTACGAGCTTCTCCTCACAAAGAGCTCGGTTCTGTTAAAGTTTCACATGGACCACTTCCCGCTGCAAACACATGGCCATGGCGAATGCGCATGCGCAGAAGAGACTTCCCCGGGCGTGCCGTTCACTTCCGGTTCATCCCTCCGATAATAATTAGTTATTAATTTATTAATTTAATGGTGCGGCTCGTTCAGGCTTTAAAAATGTTACCGCACCAAATAAACCATCTTATGATCATTTAACACAATACAAACTTTATTTTGAAAGTTTTTGGTGTTATAGATTTAATTAATAAGGCTTTGATATTTACAAACTACCTCTCAAAAGTATGATCTCACCTACACCTCAGCCTTCCGTGAGAAAGATTCTTTTGTCACACCCACTGCCCAGTTTGCCTGATTTTTAACTTCAACATCCCAGCTGTGAGTCCCAGAGTCAAAGCCCTCAGATGCCATGACTGTGATATAGTATTCAAATCTTTCTGGGTTTTTTGGAAACTGTCTCTCTCTCTGTTGGTATCTCACACTTTTCAGATCTTCAGAAACAAAGAGGTGGGATGCTGCAGTGTTTGGATCCAGAATCACAGGAGAATATGTAACCATCTCCTTCATTTTGTTCCAGATGTTGAAGGTCAGGTTGCCCAGGTGTTTTGCCACATCTATCAGAGCTCCTGAGGGCAGCTGTGGATCATCCAGCAGGGGGCGCTGCTGGACTCTTTTCACTGCAGCCTTGTAGTTCTGCAGGAATGAGACACTTCCAGCTCTCAGCTCTGTCTCTGTGGCCCTGACAGTGTCTGAAAGAGCTGCTATCTCTCTGTTCAGAGCTACGATCCTCTGCTTCAACATGGAACTCTTCTGTTCCTCTTCCTTCCTCAGTGCAGTGATCCTGGCCTTCTCTTCTTCTTCTAGAAACTGGTGAAGCTTCTTAAACTCAGTCTGGTGAAGCTTCTTAAACTCAATCTGCATCTCAGTGTGTAGAGTCTGCTCCTTAATGTGTTCTGCTGTTTGATCCCAGTTCACTTTAGTTTGATTAAAGGTCTCCAGTTTCTCCTGTAAGGGCTTCAGGGATTTCATGAGGATTTCTGAATCTGTGGTTGGTGTGTGTTCTTGAATCTCGACAGAGGAGACACACCGGCTGCTGATGGTCCAGACAGAACAGCCTTAGTTTCTCTGAGTGCAGACTGCAGAGAGCCTCAGACTTTGCAGAAGTGTTCTCTTCTAGAGAAAGTTGTGAAAGTAAGAAGGCTTCACACAGGTTCTTTAATGCCAATTTACAGGGTGGGTCACTTCTTGAGATCTTCTTTTAACAACTGACATGATGAATCAGTTTTTCTGCCCACCATCTCTGCAGACAGTCTTTCAGAGCTGTGGCTACATGACACACAGGACAGGATCTTTGAACGTTGTAACAGATTGGACAAGAAATCCATCTCTGCTTGACAAACCTGAGCAGCCATTCTGAGCGAGGCTGAAACTCAGCAGGTTCTTCAGACAGGAAATCAGCCAGCTGATCCTCTAGAAAGTTCCCTAAATCTTTGAAATGTTTCTGTCAGAGATGTGCAGTCAGCAATCAGTGGAAATAGCAGTATTCCAGTATTCCCAGTAATCCCCTTACTCCTTATTTCTTCTCTCTCAGTGGAAGTTGTGAGCTTTGTATCCTGTCGTCTGTCTCTCAGTGTGTCTCTGTTTTCAGCAAATGAACTTTGTTTCCTGGTTTGTATCTTCATATCCAGAGTAGGTGGAGTCAGGACATGTTTTTGAATAAACATGAAATGTATGACCAGGGGTGTGTTCCAAAGCATTATTCCCAGTTTGGTTTCTCTTTGAGTTGATTTCACTTTGAGTCCTCTAAAACTCTCTTAAAGGATCAAGTGGAAGAAGCATTGTTCCAGCATTCCCAGTAACTCCCTTACTTTTCATACAGAGCCGATCTAGACCATACTCTTCATAATATTATTTACAGAGACCAACAATTCCACCATGACCAAGTACAAGCAGCAGCTTGAGCCGTTTCTTGCTGTATGCGGACTATGCGGCTGCATAGGGCCCCACAAACACCAGGGCACCCCCGGCCTGCAAGTTCAGCCTCATATTATATTTTGGGAGAATCAAAAGTTCCTGTCTTTATTTGTAGACAGGCAAACCAACTTATTTGTTGTGTGAAACACTTGTACGCTTAAAAAAAAACATATGTTTGTGGGGTAATCAGGTCAAAGTCACCTTTGGGCTGGCTGTCACGTAGGAAGTGACGTCTGCCAACTGGTATAATTGGACGATTGCTAGCCGTCCACCATTCACTAAAGTGACAGAATAATGGTAGGCACCATTGACAACGGCATCAAAAGAGACTTATGTGTCTGGTGGAGAAAAACGGAAAAAGAATAAAAGTGATGAAGAAAAACGTTCACAGGATAAAGGTAAGGCTTTTGTTCATGATGTGGGGTGGAGGGGGGAGCCATAATTGATTTATTGATTTATTTTTTACAAATACAGAAATTGTCATTCAGTTTTAAGTATGACAGGGCTACACTCTGGTGTACTGAACAAGAGCAAGGCCACAAAGTGCTTTACAAGACGAAAAATGTTAAAAACAAGAAAAAGAAAGATAAAAAATATAAAGGAGCAAACAATAAAACTGAACAATTAATCAACATGTAAACAACAGGTGAGAGAATAAACAACTTTGACTGATTGATTCACATATATTCATGACTAGTCATATCTTATGATTTATTAATATAGAATCTTCATTTCCTACTTGTAACCAATTAAGAATGATTGCAGGAAGCACTTTAACGATTTCTTTCAATTTTAAGTGTTTCTGATCATTCTTTACTGTTTTTACAGTAACTAGTAAGTAAGTAGTTAACTACTAGTCCGTCATCACTGGAATACAGTTTGATTAGAAGTAACTCATAACTAATGGCTTCACTAGCAGTTAGCTCCTCATTGTTTTTCATTTGTTCCCTGCCTAACACTGACCTTTTATGTTTATTTATTTATGTTTATGTTAGTGTTACCTGAAATTGTTCAATTACTAATTGCATGTTTGTTTTAACATGTTTAAAATGAATTGTTCCTCACAACATGCAAACTCAAATAACTTCCATCACAAAATGCCCAAGCTTTAGTGATTGTATGCAATAGAAACATGGCTATTCTTTACAACATCGCTACATGTACACCTCCAGTCTCCATACATGTGTTTAAGTGTGTTAGTCGGATACAGCACAGCTCACACCATCATCAGCCTACAATCTCTACCTGTGCAGTGACTTTCACTGCTGATATCCTTATTGGCACTGTATTTAAAGTGTTGATGTGTGGAAACAGCCTCTCAGTGAAAGTGTGTGAGAAGGTGTAAAGGTTGTGTGTTAGTATCCAGATCAGTGAATGACAGCTTTCCTCGTTCCAGTCCAGATGAACTCTGATCCTCTGGAGTGGTTTCTTCACAGAGATATTTTTATCTGTCAGCGATGGAGAGTATGCTCTGTATTTACCATCCCAGAGCCATAATTCCCAGTATCCACCCAGAATCTCTCCCTTTCGTGGGAAAGATTCTGTTGTCACACCCACTGCCCAGTTTGCCTGATTATTAACTTCAACATCCCAGCTGTGAGTCCCAGAGTTAAAGCCCTCAGATCCCAGGACTGTGACAAAGCCTTCAAATCTTTCTGGGTTTTTTGGAAGCTGTCTCTCTATCTGTTGGAATCTCACACTTTTCAGATCTCAGAAACAAAGGTGGGATTCTGCAGTGTTTGGATCCAGAATCACGAGAAAATATGTAACCATCTCCTTCATTTTGTTCCAGATGTTGAAGGTCAGGTTGCCCAGGTGTTTTGCCACATCTATCAGAGCTCCTGAGGGCAGCTGTGGATCATCCAGCAGGGAGCGCTGCTGGACTCTTTTCACTGCAGCCTTGTAGTTCTGCAGGAATGAGACACTTCCAGCTCTCAGCTCTGTCTCTGTGGCTCTGACAGTGTCTGAAAGAGATGCTATCTCTCTGTTCAGAGCTACGATCCTCTGCTCTCACATGGAACTCTTCGTTCCTTCCTTCCTTCCTCATGCAGTGGTCCTGGCCCTCTTCTTCTTCTAGAAACTGGTGAAGCTTTCTTAAACTCATCCTTAATCTGCTCACTCAGTGTGTAGAGTCTGCTCCTTAATGTGTTCTGCTGTTTGATCCAGTTCACTTTAGCTTGATTAAAGGTCTCCAGTTTCTCCTGTAAGGGCTTCAGGGATTTCATGAGGACCTTCGTAATCCTCTGCACTCATCGATGGGACTGAATCTGTGGTTGGTGGTGTTCTTGAATCTCGACAGACGAGACACACCGGCTGCTGATGGTCCAGACAGAACAGCTTTAGTTTCTCTGAGTGCAGACTGCAGAGAGCCTCAGACTTTGCAGAAGCTTTCTCTTCTAGAGAAAGTTGTGAAAGTAAGAAGGCTTCACACAGGTTCTTTAATGCCAAGTTACAGGGTGGGTCATCTTTTGAAGATCTTCTTTTACAAACTGGACATTGATGAATCAGTTTTTCTGCCCACCATCTCTGCAGACAGTCTTTACAGAAGCTGTGGCTACATGACAACACGACAGGATCAGTAAAGACGTTGTAACAGATTGGACAAGAGAAATCCATCTCGCTTGACAAACCTGAGCAGCCATTCTGAGCGAGGCTGAAAACTCAGCAGGTTCTTCAGACAGGAAATCAGCCAGCTGATCCTCTAGAAAGTTCCCTAAATCTTTGAAATGTCTCTGTAGAGATGTGCAGTCAGCAATCAGTGGAAAAGCAGTATTCCAGTATTCCCAGTAATCCCCTTACTCCTTATTTCTTCTCTCTCAGTGGAAGTTGTGAGCTTTGTATCCTGTTGTCTGTCTCTCAGTGTGTCTCTGTTTTCAGCAAATGAACTTTGTTTCCTGGTTTGTGTCTTGATATTCAGAGAATAGGTGGAGTCAGGACAGCTTTTTAAATACCAAGACATGAACTGTCTGACAAGGGCTGTGTTCCAAAGCATTACTCTCACACTGGTTTCACTTTGCTTTGTCTTTGAGTCGTCGCTCCTCTAAAACTCTTTTAAAGCAACCAGTGGAAGTAGCAGTATTCCAGAGTTCCCAGTAACTCAGTTACAGTACAGGATACAGTAGATTTGTATCCCTTGTCGTCAGTGTGTGTCTCTGTCCCAGAGAGAAAAAGTGACAAAAAACTGTCTTTGCTGGTTTATATCTTGATAGTCAGAGTGTGGGTGGTTTGTCAGGACATTCTTGGAATTGCTAAACCGTGAACTGTACGGACCGGTGTGTGTTACATTCCAGAGCATTGCTCCTCATTGCTTTATAGGGTGAACTTTATATGTTTAATATTCAGCAGCCCATATTTTATATTTTTATCACAGCGGTGTGACCTACATGGAACTCCAGCACTGGATACTTACAAATAATTCTATAAATCAAATTATAATTTTACTTTTGTTAACATTATTTAATTAAGTTGCTCCTTCACATTTTTCCTTCTTTGTTACTAACAAGGGCATCAGAATTATTAAATAAGATAATTGGTAATTAAAAAACATATATCCAGTCTAATTTAATCACTCTTAAGCTTCCATAATGTGGTCTTCTTTCTGTGTACTTTCATAATTGTCTTGATACACAGAACCAGTAGGATTTCACAGATACCCTGATATGGTACAAATGAAAGGTAAATGTTTGTTGTAAATTGTTAAAGTGGCACCTTCATCTATCTGTCACCCATCACTCACTGACCATCAGCACCATGTGCATCAGGGTGAGTGCAGGCTTCATACGACAGAACCAGTTAGTCCAGATAATGTTTGTTGGCACTCCTGGTTCAGTTGATGAACAGATCACTACTCTGCTTGTGTCAAATAAATGTTTAAAAAATCCATTTTTATTAAAAGATGAATTAATTATTATTTATTTTCAATTGATAAATTATTTATTCGTTCTAATAAAAATGACTTGTATTTAACTTTTAATAATATTTATGGGATTATTTGACATTAAGTGCTGTGGTTCTTTCTACAGATCATGTATCAACATCACATTAAGTGATATTTTTCTCTGTTTTGTAAATTCTTTGTATTTTACATGCTGCAGTTTGGTAGATATACATTCTATTGCATTCTGTGCATTCACTGACTGCTTTCAAGTTTTACAACATACTGTATTTATACACTGATGGCAGAGGGTGCCATGCAGGTTCCAACTGCTCAAGTGATACAGTGCATCTAAAGCGCTCGCAACGATTCTAGTTAACTGGGGGTTGGTCTGGCTGCTCCAGGAATTGAACCTGCAACCTTCTGATTATTAGACAACTCACTGTGCGACCCACAGCTGAGTTGGTTTGATTGTGTCAAATTCAGTCACCTGATTCCTTCAGTATTATAGGCTCAAAAGTGTCAAAACAGTCCAGTCAAAGTTTGACCTTGTAAACCATACCACTTTTTATATTTGAAGCTAATGTTTAATGTTTTAAGTAAAAGATTACCTGCAGTGCATGAAAGGACAACAGCATGTCATCAGTCAAGAGCTCCCTCGGCTGCAGATTATCAAATGACTCAAACCACCACATTGTGTCAGGAACAGATGGAAAGTTTACCTGAAGAGTACGAGGCCCTCGAGAGTGGCAAGCTCATCTCATCAAGAAGTTTCCCTCCCCTTGCTTTGTCGCCAGCTCATCTCCTCAGGAAGTTTCCTTCCCCTTGCCTTGTCTCCAGAGACACCAGTACAGGAGCCCTCAGTTCAGACATTGTGCACTCAGTGGTGTTGCATCTAAAGCACCCAGTGACAGAGCTGGACTACAGAGAGTCTTTGCTGAGGTTCAGTGTCGGTTCTGGATCCTCAGGGACAGGGAAGCAGTACAGCACCATCAACATCATTGTCGCCAATGTCAGAAATGGAGAGCCAAACCAAAGGTTCTAAAGATGTCTGATCCTCCACCCACACAGCTATCTCCCTGCATTGCATCCCGCCAAAAGTGGCAGGAAGACACAGAGAACATTAATCTGGACGATATGGTCATGATTGTCCACCACCATCTCCCCTGATTCCTTTGGCCAGTCGACAAGGTGAAGGATGTCCACCACAGCACAGAGGCAGCATTCGATTGGTTAATGTAAAGGACATGGTGTACCAGAGATCAGCTGCCCATCTGATTAAATCACTAGTCATTCCTAAAGATGAATGGACCCAGTAAGGAGTCCATTCACACAGTTTTTTTAAGTTCTGTGCTGTTTTTAGACTGACTGTGGAGGGGTGTGACAGGTTTGAAATATAGAACAATCAACTGTTCTAAGAACACACTCTACATGTGGATCTTTGACCTGATCTGACTGTTATCAATCTATTAATAGGTGTTATATGGGCTATAGGGGCCTACTAAAGCTACTAGTGAGTTCAGGAGGCTGTTTATATCAGTGAGCCATTATCTCAGTGAGTCAGTAGGTGGAGCCCTATTGTAGGTGCACACCAACAAAAAGAAACTACAGAAGAGCCAACAATTATTTGTCAAGTAAGCTAGGTAAGTGTTCACAGCTTCATACAGATCCTACCAACACTGCATCCCACAGCTGGAAGAACTTACCTGATGCTGTATGTGATCGCTTGTCTTCAAATGTGTCACCCATACTAGACGTTGAAGGCTCAACAGACTGAGCATTAAACATAACCAGACAATACATACATCCAGTGTGTTTGTATGTGATTTTTTAAAACATGATTTCTGTACAAGATGGAATGGAAATATAAAATGTTTGAAGGTAAGATGGAAGTGACAAAAGCCTCCATTCGGTATTTAGCAGAAGTTAGATTTGACCTGTGCGGTGCTGTGGTTCATTCAGTAGATCATGTATCAACATCAACAAGTGAAAAACATAAGAGAGGTCTGCAAAAGGCTTTCATATTTATTACATTTACACAATGCACAAACACATTAAACATCAGCATCTAATGAAAGAGCTCTTGCAGTATTTGTGAAATCATTTCAAACTGACGCTGTACATTTGACCTGTGAAACACATCATAGTTAAAAAGCCTTCATTTGAGCATGAACCTTCAGATTCTTCATTATCTAATCTCTTCCTGTCTGTCTGTCTGAACCCACCTGTTCCTCCTGTGCAGTCATCATACCTTCCATAAAGGAGTCCCTTCAATCCAAGAGTCACAAAACATCCTCACCTTTTTCTCTTCATGACAAATCCACTTTCTTTTATTTTCTCAGAGTTTACAGTTCACGGTCTGTCCACTACTTTCAGAGTTATATAGCAGCAGGGTGGTGTGGTTTCATAACCCCACCCTATTTGAGTGTCCTTGCTCGAGGCTTTGAACCATCCCAAAATCAGTCAGTGATGCTTCAACAATCTTCAACACAATCACATTTCTCTGAACAACAAGCTGCACTTCCTCTAATGCACAGAAATAAAAAAGTATTGCTGCAACTGCAAACCAAGGCAACAGAGGATCTGTCTGAATCAAAAGACTAAAACTCTTCAGTGGGACCAACCATCAACATGTGATTAAAAGGTAAAGTGCACACTGAAGTGGATTAAACAATTAGTTATGAAAATCTTCTACATAACATAGACTAACATTACATTGAATTAATGAAAAATGCTTTTAAAACATGTTTAATATTGTGATGTTACTTTTTACCTGTATTGCACATCCCTGTTATAAACCATAGGCTAAATTTCACGTTTTATTTTGGCGGTTAGTATACAGGAAGAGACAATCAGACAAAAATCAGACAATGTGGGATTTCAAAGTCTGTTTTAAGGGTCCAGTCATTCCATTGCCCTCAGATTATGTATGTGTTCACTCAGTTTAGGAATCTGTGGGATTACACAGATATAGAATCATATTCTTCCTGTCATATGGCCACCATACTGTTCTCTCTTAAGTCAAGCATGTGAGATTGATTTTTTGTGATTTGGTTGAGCGACCCTTTAATTCAGACTTTTTACAGTCTAAATGTTTAACATAGTCAGTTATAATAAGTTATCGACTGCAGCTTCAATCCAACGCATGACCTCAGCTTAGTGTTTTCTACATTACAACATTACAGCAGTTCAGAACGCACAACACTGACTTTTCTTTAGGTCAGACTAAAACACCAACACAACCTTTATAATCCATGTGTGTTATCCTGAATGTAAAGATGAACACCTTCTGCTTCTTATTCTTCTAACAACATGTACTATGATCTTTTCACAAATGTAAGGTGTTTTTTTATATATATATAACAGCAGTTATTCTAAACTGAACACTCTCATTTCCTCACATTAAAAACATTAAAGTAACATATTTGTAACATGGGATTCACAATGAAAGAAGAATGGCCTGGCCAGCAGATCCACAGTGAACAGTGAACGATTTGAAGTACAAAACAATGAGTCAGCGTCAAAAGAATGACTGACAGAACCAGTGATACACATAGAAATACATGTCACACATCACATCAGTCTGCAGGTCACACAGGTGAGTTATCCTAGAGGTCCCTCTTAGCACTGCCTGCTACAGTAGATGGCATCCTTTAGCTGCACTGCCCTTTAAACACTTTAAAAACTGCTGAAATCAGGTTTTTCTTTTTTAATTCAAACTTACAAACCTGATCTTAACACAACACAAACTGTCTTCATGTGGTCATGGAGATGAAAAGATTCTAATTTGAACCACCATGTTGAAAAATGAAGTGAATGTTCTGCTAGATCTGCTTGATATGCACAACAGTGCATGATGAGAGAGCTCTAGGATGTCTACCATTGTAAAACACACACATTAATATGTTAATGAATACAGCATCATTAAAGAACTGATGAGTATATAAAAACACATGGTGCTGACTGTCAACTTTTAGTGTGACACTGCTTAAAATCCAACACAGAACAGATGGTAAGAAAATGTAGATGTTTGGATAAATATAATCATCATAAAAATAAACTATTTCCAGAATTAACCCCTGATCAGTTTATGTTAGTTTGGCTAAGTCAGTGCAGCATATGCCTATTTAAGTTTTACAATGTGATGTTACAAAACAAAGCAGGAAATACAGACTTTATACACATCTTGTACAAGTTAGAAAAGGTGAAAGATGACAGATGTAAATGAGCCTTCTTTCATACAAGGCCCTGATCCGTCACTTTAATCCAATAAAATACACATACATAGCACGATGAAGAGACCGAAAAACCCAGAGCGGTCCAGCATCCAATCAGAGCTCAGCACTGCCGGGAACCAAGAGAACAAAACACACATTAAGTTCTTCAGAACACAACATTAACAGCAAATACACTTATTCAGAGTACTGTCAGTGAAATGTTTCATTAGAATCACAGTCACTTCTTCACACAAAGAAACATTTTGTTCCTCTAATCCAGACTCAAACATCTAATTGGCCTTAAAGGAACCACACTGACCTGGTTTAATCCTTATTTTTCAGATTGGATTCAGATTGGATTCAGTTCATATATGCTTCCTTTACTAAAATTATTAGGAATCACTCCATTAACTTTCATTGTCATGTAATTGGCTACTATTGGGCAGCCAGCGTGCATAAGATAATATCTTGGTTTACTTCCTCTCAATCCAGTTGGTGCCAGAGTGAGTCAGCCTCCTGCTCCTCGTCGCTGCTAGCTTTAACATGTAGTACCTTGCCCTTCTCCCCGTCAAGTTTTACCTCTAATCCGGTTATTGTTGGAACACTAAAAATTTGGACAGAAATAAGACACCACTTCAGATGGCTCACCCTTCCTCTAGCAACTCCTATTTGTAATAATCACCTGTTCCAGCAAAGATTGACCCACGATTCTCCACCTTAGAAAACAAAGGGTCCTAGTGTATGGTTATATATGAACTCGCCTCTCTGTTCCAGTCCACCAGCAGAAGATAGGTCGCCCCCCAATGATCTGGTCACCCTAAGACACTCCAGCATAATAAACCTGCTTTGATGAATGAATGGTACATCAATATGTGCCATTGCCAGAAGGTTTGCTGTGTCTCCCAACACAGTATCAATAGCATGGAGGAGAGTCTAGGAGACAGGCAGTTACTCTAGGAGAGCTGGACAGGGCTGTAGAAGGTCCTTAATCCATCAGCAGGACCAGTATCTGCTCCTTTGTGCAAGGAGGAACAAGATGAGCACTGCCAGAGCCCTACAAAAGACCTACAGGAGGCCACTGGTGTGAATGTCTCTGACCAAACAATCAGGAACAGACTTCATAAGGGGTGGCCTGAGGCCTCGACGTTCTCTAGTGGGCCCTGTGCTTACTGTCCGGCACCATGGAGCTCAATTGGCATTTGCCATAGAACACGAGAATTGGCAGGTCCACCTGTTTCTCTGTAGCCCCTTTTGTGTGTTGCACTGTTAAATGCTCCTTCTTGTACAAGAATAATAAATTCAACTCAAACTTTGATACTTTGATACTTTACTTGGAATTAAATCCTTGAACCCGTTGTCAGACCCTACACTGGTGCAATGCCCAGCTTCATGTGGTATGCAGGCAGTTCCTGGAGGATGAAGGAATTGATACCATTGACTGGCCCCCACGCTTGCCTGACCTAAATCCAATAGAACATCTCTGGGACATTATGTTTCAGTCCATCTGATGCCAACAGGTTGCAATGCAGACTGTCCAGGAGTGTTGACAGGTATGCATACAAGCATGTGAAGGCCATAGAAATTTTGGCAAAATGGACTAGGCTGCAGCATCATTTGTTCACTTTGAGTCTCTTTAAATTCAGCCCTCTGTAGGTTGATCATTTTCATTTCTATTAAACGATGTGGCATCCTTTCATTCCTAACACATTACCCAGTCCATATCAGGAAAGATATCCAGCATGTTTTTTTTGCCATTGAGATCTGATGTGTTTTCAAAGTGTTCCTTTAATTTTTTTGTGAGCAGTGTAAAAAAACACATTAAATAAGAACACGTGCAAACATTAGCCAAGACAGACAGAGTTAACCCAAGTTGTCAGATGTGTCGAGGTTGTCAGGACACATTCTTAAATGTTAAGACAAGAACTGTACAGACAATGGGTGTGCACGGCAGACTACAAATAAAGGAATGTTTCGAAGGTGTGGCTACATACTGATACTTCATGATCGTTTGTATTGTCTTGATTGAATGTTTATCATGGCAGCCATGATTTTCTGATCTGTCAGATTTCAGAAACCAAGACTCAAGATAAAATCACTCTTAATCAATTAAAATGTTTTCAGGTAGACAACAGCCATGAGCCATTTAGATCTTGATGGACAGATTAATATTTTATGTTGAGAAGTGCAATAATGAAGTGGTGAAAAACGCATCACATCCATGTCCCATGTATTTCAGCCATGGGAGTCTACAGCCATGCCAGCAGCTCTGTGAGACTGCACTACACAGTACTGCTTTGAGCTAAATGTTCACATGCTCATAATGCTTACAAGCTGATGTTAAGCAGGTATATTTGCTAGCATGTTAGCATGCTAATATTTAGCATTTGGCAGCAAAAACAAAGTAAAGGTTGAGGGTGATTGGAATATCATTAGTTATTAGCATGTAGTCATAAACCAAATTAAAATTTGGAGCTGGATGGAAAGTGAGAGGATACTCAAGGTCAGGCTCATACAACTGCAATTTGATTTGTCAATTCAATTACATAATTTCTATTAAAGAACTAAAACGTTGTTACAGTCACAATTTGGTATTTGCTTGTGTTAAACCATGTTTGTGCTTACATATTTGTTAATTTATACTCTCTTTTTGACCCTGCAGATTAATCACTGTGCCAACAGTTTTCACATTAATGGACTTCCATATATTTACTCATTTAAAGTCTGTGTAAAGCAATTCTGAGATTCTTCTTTTAAAAAACACATTAAATATGTTGATATTTAATATGAAAATACTTGCTGAAAACATGTGAAAAGACTTTGAACGATATAATACTGAAATGTGGAGTTAGAGGTTCAAACAGTTTTTCACCAGTTTTCAGTCCAGGATTTTGTGGGCGGTCCTTAAAGGGTGGCTCGATGACACGCTGAGGCCACCCTGAGCATACCCCTGCACCCCTAGCAGAGCGATAGAGATGAATTCATCTCACTCAGAGTGTTTCAAAGTTCGTCATGTCATTTTCTGAACTCATCTGACACGTTTCAGTCACTTCTAAATGGCTGCTTGACTGCTGCCACGAGTGGGCGTGGCTTCAGCACATTCAGAGGACACGCCCCCACAGTCCTGGAGCTGACAATTTATTCTTACATGATTTTTACACCTGATTTCATAAACTTGTTAATATTTTTAATCATTCAAATTTTTCTAGATGGTTAATAACACTTTCTGCTTTGGTCTGACAAACACACATTTATTCTGACTTTCAGACTTTAAGAGAAAGACCTGTACAGTAAATATCACAAAACTAGCCACATGTTCTCTCAGAGCTGCCTTTGGTTTCAACAGTTTGTATTTTTAAAAGCGGCAGGAGATGTTGTGGCATGGTCATCAAATTACAGCAAAATCAAGGTTGACCTAATTGTACCGTGGCACCCTCTGCTGGTCCCTGAATGACACCAATGCGAGAGTTCATTCCACACACAAGATATTAGTTGATCATTTTCATTGATTTTCCTCACACACAAATTTGCATGTAGGATTCAAATCTCCTTCCACTGAAAAGCCCACTTTGTAAACATATCTGAGCCCTCCAGTATGTGGGTCTCATTCTCAGATGAGAAGGGGAACTCCAAAAGTTCACCCACATTGCAGCTGAGGCGACCTGCTGCTATGTTGCATGTTGTGTTTATGTAATTGCTGATCAGTGGCCATGTGAACCTGGCTTCTCACTCTCTCTGTCTTTAAATGACGGGTCCTATAAAAAGCCGGCTGACCCTGCGACTCGGACCTGCCAACCAGCGTCTTGACGTCCCGCAGCAGCTGAAGCAGTCCGTGTATACACATAACAAATGCCTGCCATCGCCTGACCTTTTACTCCAGCTCACACTATATCCACCACGGCACACACACACATTCAAACACCTCGCCCATGAAGAATCTTATATCAGTATAATCCTCTGCATCTTGCCTGTGATATCATAATTCACACACTAGATTGTGAGTGCTAGCGCCTGCTGAGGTGCACGGTTGCAAACTTTACAATCATATTCACTCTTGATGCATACTCTTGATGTTAAATACTAATACATGCTTGGAAGGGGAACCTGATCAGTCAGAAAGGTACTTGGGTTAATCAAGTTTGATTCTTGTTTGACATTAAAGTAAAAGTGAAACATGGAGGTGTGGTTGTAGAGCAGAAATACAGATGAGTGATAGATTAAAGGAAGATCCAACCTAAAGTGTCTTGGTAAGGTGTTGAACCACTATGTGCTGCCAGCAAACCTTCAGCTTCCTTCTAAAAGATTTTCCCTCATTTTGGTGTTTTGATGACCGTGGACCAAAATCTCCCATAAATGTTCAACTGTTGACTGAAGCATCTAATTCACATAATTTTCAAAGTGACCCCTCAGACACTATGGTTCGGGCAATGATCCTGATCCTGATGGCCTCCACAGCAAGATCCCATCACTGGTAGGGGTCCAGCATTCAGACCAGTAGCATTCTCTTGGTGTCACCACACATACACTTGTGTGAATCTAGTGAAGGATGACTCATCTGACCAGATCACTTTGTTACACTGTAGTTCGGTGCTGATGGTCTTTCACCACTGAACTCTCAAACTCTCTTTGTAATGAATGCTGTATGTACTATAGCTCTATTATTATAGAGTTGATTTATAAAGAAGAGAACAAAGAAGTTGTTTATAAATGCATTTACAGAGACCCAACAATTCCCACCATGACCTAGCATTTGGCATCAGTGGCAAGGAAAAACTTCCTTTAAGAGGCAGAAACCTCGAGCAGAACTCGGCCTGTTTGTTGTTGTTGCTGACAACCTGATCATGTCCACATTTTTTAAAAAATATATTTTATTTTGGCTTTTTACAAGCTTTATTTTGGATAGAGACAGCTAAAGCGTGACAAGAATGTGGGGAGAGAGAGATGGGGAATGACAGGGCCGCAGGTCGGATTGGGCTTCGGCAAGGCTTCTTACATGGGACGGATGCTCTACCAACTGAGCTAAGTGACACCCCTTCACTGACATTCTTAATCGCCTGAGTAAGAGTTGCACTCCTCTTTTTTCTAACCTATCCCACTGATGTACAAGCATCAGAGTCATCAAATGTGTGCTGCCGACCACAATGTCTGACCCTGTATACTGATGTCTTTCCCACAGATCTCAATACAGATTGAGTCACAGTTCCTATTCAGACAAGAGCCATTAGAGGACTGAAGCTCCTGCCATCCATCTATGCCAAAAACAAACCCTCTTTAAAACCCACCTAGATCTTCTCCTTTTGTATGTTGCAGTACATTTATGTGGAAACATCTGCAAATGTTTCTCTACTCATTTAGTCAGGTTTTTGGATTTCATTTATCACCCAAATCTCAATAAAATAACGGTTTCAGGGGAAAGGCTGTCATCTCTGTCAGTGATGAGTCTGCCTAAAGGCGGGAGATTGACCATCTGGTGACATGGTGCAGCCTGACCAACTTAGAGCTTAACACTCTAAAGACAGTGGAGATGGTCATGGATTTCAGGAAGAACTCAGCCATGCCTGCCCCCATCACCCTCTGTTACTCCGCAACTGACACTGTGGAGTCTTGGAGCCTCCTGGGAACCATCATCTCCCAGGACTTCAAGACCTAATCAAGAAAGCCAAGCAGAGGATGTCCTTCATGCAGCAGCTGACGAAATTCAACCTGTCAAAGACAATGATGGTGCACTTCTACACCTCCATCCTTGAGTCCATCCTCACATTCTCCATCATACAGCAAAGCGTAAACTGCTGCCACTGCCAAAGACAAGGGCAGACTGCAGCGTGTCATTTGGCCTGCAAAGAAGGTGATTGGCTGCAATCTTCCATCGCCTCAAAGTCCTGGATGTATGCAGGAAAGATTGTGGCTGATCCCTCCCACCCCAGACACAAACTCACCCCCCCTGGCAGGAGGCTGCGGTCCATCAGGACCAGAACCTCACACGAGAAGGACTGCTGCTAGCCTTAGCAACAAGGCCTGGAGCCCCCTCTGACGCTCTCTCACCCTCCACCCCTGCCTCTACATGTCACATCTACAAGCTCTGTGTTACATTAACTAAATCTGATTCTGATTCACCCTGTGTGTGTACTATTTTTCCACCAAAGATTCATTATTCAAACATTATATTGCAAGAGAAGATGACCTATGCTTCTAATGGACTTATAGCTGTTTTGTACAGATTCACTTAGATCCATTTAAATAAGGTCAGAACTACTCACCTGTCCAGGGAAGCTGCCATTCACCTGTGCTCCACCACAAAGCTCATGGTGGTCCCATCAAACGAGGGAGGAGCGATGATCCGGGGCCCCTGCTGGGACGTGATGCTGATGACCGGCTGCTTGACGCTGGTGAAGCCCTGCGATGGTCTGCTGGTGGTGGCCTGCTGTTGAGCCCCAGAGGCCACCTGGGGAGACTTTCCAGTGGCCATGTAACAGGGACTCTCCATGTACATGCCCTCAGTCTGCTGTGATGAAGCTTTCTCCACGCTCTCCGCCTCTGAATGCATCGACATCTGCGACTGCACCATCGTCCGGGCTGGGATCACGGATGGTGTCGGCATGAAGCCTGGGTAGATCATGTAGGTGTGTCCATATGCTCCTGGACTGAGGGCCAAAGGTGACATAGGCATGGGAACTGGGGTCATAGGAGGCTGCGGCATGGGCACATCCACATACTGGCCTGTTTCAGGATCAAAGAGACGCTTGGTGGCTGGCTGCACAGGAGTGTCCACCAGGTAGTAGTTTCCAGTGGTGGGATCTAGGAGCATCTTCCTCTGAGTGGCCTGGAAGGGGTCCATAGTGGGAGCAGGGGTGATTGCTGGAGAGAAACAATACATCTGAGGCTGATTGGTGCACATGCCCATTGGCATTGAGTGGTAGATGGTAGCTGAAGGGATCTCTGGTGTGCGTGTCTCCATCACAATGCTGGAGCGTTTAGGGGACTGGTTGCGGTCTTCCTGTTCCCTGGAGCCGGATCCCAAGTGTCCTGAAGGTGTTGTTGGTTGCGTCTGGGTAGTAAACGTGTACACAGATGTTTTATCAGCAGATGAGGCTTGTTTGTTGCTGTTGGCGTGGGACTTGACCGGAATGGTCAGGTAGTTCTCGTTGTCCATTAAGGTGCTCAGGAGCTCCTGAACGGACCTCTCTGATTCCTTTGATTCAACTCCCTCATGTCCACTCAGCTTTGTCTGGCTGACTTTTACGGATGTGGGCAATTTTGAAGACTTGGGGACAAAGCTTTTGGTGCTGAAAGGTGTTTGTGTGACAGTGTTTGACTGAGGCGTCTTTGCAGTTGGGGAGGCCTTAAGGCTGGAGCTGAGGCTGAACATGTTCTTGCTCCCTGCAGTGCTGGAGGCTTGAACTGACTTAGAAACCAGCCTTTCATCACGGCTGCCGGCAGTCTGGAAGAGTCTGTCCTCTCGCCTCAGCAGGTTATCAGTGCCAGGGGACGCCGCTACTGCTGGTGGCGTCTTGTCCACATTGGACCCTCTAGCTGCTTCCTCCTCAGGCCCTCCATGCTCCTCTCTGGCTATCAGTGAAAGCACGTGGCTGTCTGTCATTGGCCGAGGCTCATTTTTCCTTTTCCATTCATTTCGTTCAAACACATAGAGCTGCTCCATGGTTTTCACAGCAGCCTGGAGTTTTTCCAAAGCACCCTGGTTGGCCATTTTTGATTCAGGTTTCTTTTCTGTGATCTCTGATATTTTTTCCTGCCTTTTTGAAGCTACTCTGCTCTCACTTCTCAGTCCAGTATCTCCCTCTGTGCTTGAGTTACCTATGGGTGTTCTCCCTGCTGCCTTTTGCAGTGGAACACTTTTAGCGCCCTCTGGAGACGATCTGTCGATGTCAAACGGCTCAAGAAGATTTCCAGATTGTTTTCCGTTACTGTTTGTATTCACAGACTGACATTTGATCACTATAGGAGACACTGAATTTGGGTTTCGATGTTGCATTTGCCTCTTTTGCTCTGAGTGGCTGTCAGCGGAGGTAAAGTTGGATTTATTTTCGTTGTTATCCAAAGAAACAAAGTGATAGGAACTTTTAACCAGTTTACGCACGTCTCTCACTTGGTGTATGGGCGTCTGCAGCTTTCCTTTGTTATCTCTGATGTCTCGAACCATGAAATGAGGCACTTTATCTGAGGACTCACCCTTCAAAGCTGCAGCCAGCGCTTGGCATTTGAAGTCATCCGTCCTGATGAGGCTGGCTGCGTTACAGCCTATATTAGGAGCGCGCAGCTTGGAGACTCCGAAAGGCTCCGTTTTATTGTTCCTGACGCTCCTTAAATTAATTTTAATCTCCGGAGATTTAGATGTAGCCACACTCCTGGAGTCTGCGATGTATAACGTGTTGTCAGAGCGCAGTTTTATCCCTCCTCCGTTCTCACATGGGGAATAATTGCTGTTCTGCAGCTGCTGTCCTTCTTCTCCGTCACTGGACAGCAGTTGGATACTCGGCACAAACAAATGTGACATTTTCGTCAGTTTGCCGCTGCACGATGAGTACGGATCCTCCTCGGCCTCTTTGTCGTCAGCTGAAAGCGACTTCTCCTCTGTAGTTTGATCGGTTTTATGATCCTTTTGAAACTCTAGCTCCTCGTCCTTCCAGCATCTGAACGCGCTATTTTGGCTGCGAAGCAAAGTGCTTTTGGACGCTTCCAATGCGCCTTTTTTAGTATCGATTGCGGCTTCATTTACCGGCTCCAAACTGGTTTCTGGTGCTGGAGGGACCGTGTCTTGCCTCCGAGAGTCGCTCTTGATATCACTCGAGCCGCTGTCCACCACGTCCCCTAATTCATCCACACACATTATGGTGTAGTCAGAGCCGCACTCGGAAAACTTGGAGCTCTGTCTGTGCAGCTCCCTGCTGCCCTTAACTCTGTGGCTGTCGCTCTCCTGGTGCACAAAGCACGGGGAAGGCGCATGATGCGGCTCACTGATCTCCCCTCTTTCCATCTTGCGCTCCTGCTCGAATTGCATCTTCTTAGAAATCACATTTTTGATCAGGCTGGAGGCGAATATGGCTTTTTTGTGTGTGTCTTCCATGGTTTTGGAGGGCGGCTGGCTGGCCGCTCTCCTCTGTCCGCGTGGCAGACTGTTGGTAACTTCATCCGTGGAACGTGATCCTGCAGCGTTTTGTGCAAAGTTAGTGCGTCTTTCTCCCCCAGACATTCCCGATTTGACATTGCAACGAAAATTCAGGGTCTCTGTGAGTCTGATCACTCCACTGTGGCCCTGACTGAATTCCCCCATCAGCTCTATTTTCTTCGTGGATGAAGATGCGCTGTGGGGATTTGCATTCAGGGTGAAGATCTTGCTGGTGGGCGGTTTGATGCCTGCCAGTGCAATCCCCTTATAACCTCTATTGTCTACATTTTTGGCAAATGAGTTTTGATGCGAGGCAACACTTTTGTCCAGCCCCTGTGACATATTCATGTTGCCATATTTCAGGTCGACAAACGTGGACCA
Source organism: Larimichthys crocea (assembly GCF_000972845.2). NCBI lineage: Eukaryota > Metazoa > Chordata > Actinopteri > Sciaenidae > Larimichthys > Larimichthys crocea. The sequence continues at coordinate 597,497 of NC_040024.1, read as the reverse complement.
CCTGTTTATCCCTATCCCATGCTCTGATGCAGAGGACTCACTGGAGGTACTGAAATTAATGGCATCAAAGTAAGGATAAGCCAGGCTCTTGAAGGCTTTGGCTGTCAGGTTGCGCACCTCCTTGTCAGCGTCGTCAAGCTCGCTGACAGCGCTGGACGCACCGCTTGAATACCCGGTGACCTCCTTTCCCCTCAATTTGCGGCCAAAGTGCAAGCGTCCGGGCGCGGCTATGAAGCACTTTGCCCTGTCACACAATGTCTCTGCCTTCCCATCAACTCCCCTGAGCACATAACGACTCATCTCTCCGGAGCGCCTGGCATGATAAAGAATATTTCCCTGTTCTTGGACGTTGCTAGGGTCATTTATAGCTCGAGAAGTGGTTCTGATTGACAGGTGGATCTGTCCCGCACTGTTGCCATTACACTGCTGCTGCTTTGACGCACTCTCATCTGAGCTGGTGAATTTGGCCCCGTCGCACAGATCACTTTCAAGCAGAGTGCTGACTGCTGCTGCGCCCTGGGAGCGAGGCTGGCGGCCGTCCCCCCTCTCCCCAGCCGCTCCATCACCGTCAAAAGAAGCATAATCGACAAAAGAGTACACCTGGTTGTCATCCTCAATGTCCCAGCTCGTGGAGGAGCCCGCTCCGAGGTCGTAGTCCCCCTCATGATCAGAAAGCTCCGAGAGCTGGATCTCGTGCGTGGTAATGTAATGGGACTCGTCCTCCGTTACGCACGGGTCACAGTCGTCTGAAAGCACCAAACTCACATCATCATCATCATCCTCATAATCCTCTGACTCACTTCTCCCGCTCCAGTAATTATCACCACAGTGCGCTTCCTCATCTGGTGGCGTCTTTTCCTCTTTGGGCACCTCGGGCTGCGTTATGACGCGCTCGCCTTTGTCTCCTGATTTGAGGCAATCCGGTGACTTTGCTTTAAGACAAAGACGATCTGATGACGGAACCTGATCAGAGGGATCGACTTTGACTTGTTCTGCACATTTCCCAACTCCGGGATCTTCTTCCTGCTTAGTTTCAGTCTTGGTGTTAATCGCCAACTCATGGTTTGGTTTCGTTGCGCGCGGAGCTCCGTAGTCGCTGTTGTTAATGAGGGCAGACATTTGGTTTCTTTCACCAAAGCCACAGTCTTTCTCCGGTTTTCCTCCTCCTGTGTTCACGGCCACTAACTCCAAATCGACGTATTTCCCTTCGCCTTCCCTCTCCGGGGCATCTTCTTCTCCGTGCGCCAGTTTTTGGAGCAGATCTTTGACCCGGAGAGTCGCCGGTGTCTCCACACAGCTTTGCTCAGACTTCATAGCCGAACCTGCCGGTTTAACTTAACATTAGGTGTCTGACAGGAACGAGGCGGCAGAGATGGAGCCTCCTCAGGAGTCTTCAGTACTTCAGGCGCAGAGCTCCGTGCCCGGTGAGACGCACTGATGACACGGAAACGCTCCAGACATTCCAGTTCACCACAAGATGAAGCCCAAAGCCGAGTATCTAAAAAGGAGCAGAGACAGACTACTGTCTAGGCCACATGGTTCTTAAGCTGGGGTTCAGGGACCAATAGGGGTCCACTGCAGAATAAACTCATTAAATATGACAAATTCTGACATATCTGTAATAATTCATAATTAATGAGGTGCATAAACCCACATACTTTACATGAATATAAGTCACATTTATTTTAACATTAATTCAATAATTCTACTTCAGTACAATATGTAGGTTCTTCTACTTATTATTTCCATTTATTTTACTTTATTCTTTACTTTAACTAAATATTTTTTGTTACTCTTTCATCTTCTATTTAGTCCATCTTTTTTATTTTGGTCTGTAACTGTTTCCTTAAAGTTTGATTTTCTGTTTTATAAGTGAACAAAAAATCAGTGAGTGCAGTAAAAATGTTCAATCTTTTCATTTCAGATCAACTTGTTCTCATAGTTTATAAAATAAAGTTTCATTTGTTGAAATCTGCTTCTCCTTTTCTGATTTAAGAAACAGTTGAACATTGATTTAAATTAAAAACAGGTGCACATTTCAAATTTTTGGGACTTGATTAAATCGTCTTCAAATGATTGAAAATTAAGATTAAAGATAAAATCACTTTGCAACAACAAATTAAAAGAATGGTTTACCAACAACAACAACAAAAACGCTGTAATTATCCCCTGACTCTGAACAGGCTCACTCTTCAGCATTTGCTTTTGATACTTGAAGTACATTTTGCTGTGAATACTGATCACTGAAGGAAAATTGTGAACTAATATTGTGTTTACTGAAGTAAATCCATCTACTGATGAAATAGTCAGGTTTCCTCAGACTGAATCATAAACAGATATGTACACATATTCATGAACAGACCTCATCAGGCCGGTCTAATGTGAGGGGAAAGCCCACCGCCTTTCCCTTTTCTGCCTGAACAACAGGCGACATTTCTGTGCAGACACACGGCTCAGTGGCCGTTTTTAAAAATACACGTCAAGCTCAAATATAGGCACCGTGGTAAAATGTGAAAACTGCAGCTATGTTAGACAGGAGGGGATGTGTGCAGGCCCTATGTGACACCTCCAGATGAAGGCCGCCTGGCAGATAAACACCCAAGTGACAACAAGTCAGCAACAACACACCCCCATGAGGGGTGAGCCTCTGTGCACGTTTGACTGCTAAAGCTCTCACAGGATTATATTCTGTGTGGGCCAGTCCTGGTCCAGGGACAACCAGGGGCCTTTGCAGGAGGCAAAGTATAAATAGGTCACAGTGAATTCTGCTGCCATATTTCATATTTTTTGGTAAGATCACAATCCAGATCTGCACAGATTCGGTTTTCTGATTTTTTATGGGATCTCTCAATAAAATATCTGAAAACATTATGTGGCTGCTGAAGTGTGCAAGCAGGTAGCAGGGGAAAGCCACACATTGCCTCTTTATTAAAAATCCAGAAGAACTCAGTGTGCCAAAAGACTGATTCATGGAAATAAAACTAAAAAGACTGAAGACTTCCTCTGCTACCTCTGATGCTTTAAATCTCTGCAAGAATACGCGAGATGTGCTTTAATAAATAGTCCACAACAGCATGGAGAAGGTTTCTGGAAAGTTTGCCCACCTGAAAATCAGAGTGACTCTCACACAGACAAATGGAAAATTGCTGTTAAGTTAGCATTGCCATAAAGTTAAAGGATTTGCGAGGCACAACTTTAAAGACAGTAAGTGAAGATCTGTGCAGCAGCTGTTGAGACTCCCTAACTTCTGAGCATCAAGCTCCAAAGATGATCCATTGATAGCATCTTTAGCTCTCTGGTTAAAGGATTGTTGTCTTCAGTTCAGAGGGGAGACGTAACAGGAGAGAAGTGACTCATTTTCTTGTCCAGAGACACAGAAGACATTATACAGCTGTGTTTGCAGGCTGAGTAGAACTAACCATGATGAGTAAATAAACTTTGACATGGACAATGTAAAATCAGAGTCAGTGTAAAATCACTAAAACAAAGTATTGTGGTGGAGTAAATTGCTTTCCACACATTTCCTGTAACAAAGCTACAAACTTCAACATTTTAACATCAGTCTGGAGGAGAATTGAAGATATCTGTGGGTATGGCCGAGCTGATGAAATGAAAAAGCCCAAATTCAACATCAAGGTGAACCTTCAGCACCACGGACAGCTCATCTTTTGTAGTTCCATCACTGAAGGATAAAAAAACACATTTTAAAGGGCCGACACACTCACACACTGTTTGCACTCAGCTCAATGGACTTAAATGAATGAAGTCACAACAAGTCAACACGGTGAAACCTTTTAATCCACTAAATGAAGTGAAAACACCTGTGTGGGTGTGTACCGGCTGGTATTTTGCCACATAAAGTGTTTTTAAAAACGAATAAATCCATTCCATTGGAGCAGGTCATCCACGAATCACATGATCTGTGGCTCAATCCCTGGTTCCTCCAGTCTGCATGTCAAAGTGTCTTTGGGCAAGATACTGAACACCAAATTTCTGTGTGTGAATGGAATTAGCATCGCACAAAAAGTTAGGGATATTTCAAGTTCATGCTACAGTGATATTATATCCTGAATATAGAGTTGTAAAATGTAGATCTAAGTAGAAGCATGCAATGGCTATATCTTCATCTCAAACAATTAATTGAAACAAAAACTCTCAATGTCTCAGTAACTTGTCACGTATCCTTGAGCATCGATTACAGCTGTATACACACTTGATAAACAGAAGGCATCCTTTAACTTAATATGACAATCATGGTTACGGGAACACAGATATGGATTAGGAGAATGGACCAGCTGACACTGTTACCATGCCCCAACTGTCCTGAACACTCCCTGAACATATGAAGAAGAATTTCTAGTTACAGTCTTGAGTTACAGTTCCACAGATGACAGATGGCTCTGGGTTGCAGTTTCATCGGGAATCTGTTGCCGAATATGAATATTCAGATTTGACAACATAATAACCTGACTGTAGAGTGTTTGATTCAATCTAATATTAGACCAGTGTCAAGAGGAGAATTCATAAACTCTTATACTAGATATTATAAACAAAATATCAGTCCCTGAGCCTGATCCTATAGCTAAAAACAGCTGCTGCAGTCAGACAACAAGAATAATATTAATCTTAGATTTTATTTATGTGAGAGTGAACCAAAACAACAAGCTAAAAGAGGCTAAGAAGCTAAGTAGAACTAAGCAGAACTACATAGTTGGGGAGTGACCAATTTCACATTACACATACTCACATGATCCATCATGAAAATAAGATATTGCAACTTTAACTGTCGTGTCTTCTGCTGCCAGATACTCTGAGAAGAGTATATCTAAGAATAAAAATACTCAGCATCAGTGTTAATAGGGTGAGACAGGTATCTAAGTGATTAGAACCGCCATCAAAGCTAACAGCACTGTAGCACTCAGCCAGCGTCAGGGAGTCCAGTCTAATTGGAATGAATAACTTGGCATGCTGATGGTTGGCTGGCATGGACCCTGATCTCACCACCAGGCTATGAAGGGGTTGTGATGTCTGCTGTTGGTAGGCAACAAAATGAACGATGAACCTGAGCTCAACTGGGTGAAACTCTGCTCTACTTGTGTCTAAGGCCGTGAAAAACCAGCCTACATTGTAGACTAACATAGACTAACATGAGACGATAGTAATGCTGAGAAGAATCATGCAGAGAATATGTGACATCTTCAGCCCCAGGTTTACTGTTTGGCTATTGGTTTGTATTGGTTTGATCTGAATAATGCTAGTACTAATCACTCACTGCTTAACTGCTGTGAAAACACAGTCATACTTTTGTCTCTTCTGTCCTCTGGATGTTGGCATTGACGCAGTCTGAGGATTCTGTATAGAAGTTTTCTGTTAAAGATATTTTAGGGCTTTTTCACCTTTGACACTCAAATTTGTGATTGGTCAAGCCTGCTGCTGTAGTCCTGCTTGATGTACCAATGAGCCAGGGTCTGCCTCTGTCACAGAGTGCTTGCTCATGGTGGGAATTGTTGGGTCTCTGTAAATAATATTATAAAGAGTATGGTCTAGACCTGCTCAGTTTGTTCATGGCAATGATGAATACTCCATGCACACCAAAGTCAGTGATGGAGCTCCACAAGCTTCTGTGCTAGGACCACTTCTATTCAGCTTTTATATTATATTATATTATATTATGGGTCTCTGTAAATAATATTATAAAGAGTATGGTCTAGACCTGCTCAGTTTGTTCATGGCAATGATGAATACTCCATGCACACCAAAGTCAGTGATGGAGCTCCACAAGCTTCTGTGCTAGGACCACTTCTATTCAGCTTTTATATTATATTATATTATATCCAACATTATTAAGAATCACTCCATTCATTTTCATTGTTATGCAGATGACACCCAATTATTCGATCAAGCCTGATGAAACCAAACAGTTAGCTAAACTTCAAACATGCCTTGAGGATAAAAATTGTATGGCTTGGAACTTTCTGATGTTAAATTCAGACAAAACTGAAGTTCTTGTAATTGGACCCAAACACCTCAGAAACTCTCTTTCTAGAGACTTAGTTACTTTATATGGGATCACCCTGGCCTCCAGCTCCACTGTAAAGATACTTGGAGTTGTTTTTGATCAGGATTTGTCCTTTAATGTCCACATAAAACAAATTTTGAGGACTGCTTTCTTTCACCTATGTAACGTTGCAAAAATGTATGTTTTGTTATGTTATGTTATGATTTGGCACTACATAAATAAAACTGAATTGAATTGTGTTTATTGTAGCCTAAACATAACTACACATACAGAAGGTATGGTAAGCAGGACATGCAACCTAGTGACCGGCACTTTGTACGCCAACCAACCACCACAACCTGTCCCTCTGCTTTACCATGCATTGAAGACATATTCTTCCATAATATATTTGGCAATAACAATTTAGTTGCATATACTGTATGTGAGGGAACTGATGGCTTAAGTATGGATACAGGAGGAAAGCAGAAACAGCTACAATCCAAACAGGCATAACGAATGAGGCAGAGCCACCCAGCTGGGTGTGATGGAATCGTGAGTACCTCAGTGAAAATCTGTCCTATCAAGAGCTCTTCATCAACATGAGATTCAGGTTTCAACTCAGATGTGCTCAGGCTAAGTCGTGAGATAGTTCTGGAGCGGTTCTATTCTCTGAGATCTCAAAGAAAAGGTGGACAGCTTTGTTGGACTGATCTGAGTGTCTGGCAGACCTCCAATTTAAGATGATTTTCACGTTTTTCCAACGTTGCAGTACCCAAATGTTAACATTTCTGTGTGAAATGTTGGAATAAGTGATCTGTTCTCAAAGATTTTCTCTGTTGCTGTCGAAGGAGGCCAGGTGAACATGCAGTTGGACCTAATTGTACTTCAATGTGATACAAGTCTCCACCAGCAGCTCCCACAGTTACAATCCTACAAAGGTTTATAAAAAGATCAGACTTCTCCAGATGGAGACGTAAACAAGAGCAGGCAGCAGACCAATCACTGTGTGAGATGGGTGTGATTGTCAGAATGTCTCTATTGACCTCTCTGCGATTAGAAAGACAGTTTCAGACACTGATAGGCGATCTGACAAAGGATACTTTGAAGCATACTACAAAACTTTTAAAGGAAGCATAAAACCTAGTTTCATTTTTTTTCAGCTGATATTATATATGAACTGTAGTATATGTCTAATAAAATCACACAGATCAAACCTGGTGCAAGAAATAATGTTGACAATGCACAGTGGGGGGGGGGTACAAAGGGGGCTCAGTGGAACTCTTAGCAGCTCATTTTGTCTCTGGGCCTCCAAGCAGGTTAATCCATCCATGTCACAGTAAATGCATTTTGTTATACAATAATAATCTATGAGGAAAAGACATTCAAAAATTGCATGTTTTGCAGCCTTCAGGTTTCTATTTTAGCGGGGGCTGAAACCAGAAACGGGACACTCTCGGCCTGTTAATGTAGCCTCTCGCGTCTCGCAAGCAAAGTCATCTGCAGATTTGCCCTCATTTCACGTCTGCTGAAATTCCAACTGTCTGCTGGGCCAAAACAGAATGAGGAGCTCAGTTGTTGCTCCTCGCGGTGACTGGAGCTGAGTTACTGTAAACCCAGCCGGGTCACAAACAGGATATATTTAGCGTACTATTTTAGAGCTGACCTGGTGACTGCGAGTCTTGAGGAGATACAGTTACTTGTGGAGTCCACATTAAAACAGCAGGCGGTCAATCATGTCAGGCCATTAGTCAAAAAGGATTATGAAGGCGACATAAGTAGTTAACGAGGAGAGTGAACCATTCCTTTGCTAAAACATCCACTACTGTCATCAGTCCTTGTCACAGTCTGCAGTATGTCTCCATAGCATCAAACATAAATATATGCATATCATTAACATTTAGGTCATATAATACTTATACGTTATGTTATATACTGCTTGGAGCTCTGACGAGTCAGTAGAAGCTCTCTGTGTGTCAGAGCACAGCCGGACGTCTCCTTTAGCAGCTGATAGAGACTCATTCAGACACTTTTTATCAGCATGAGTCATGATTAAAGAGCCGCTCTGCAGATTTTACACATGAAGATCAGTTTACTCATCCCGAGGAATACTACTCAGCCTGTGAAAATAGTTATGTCATGTCTTCATGTGGCTCTGGGGAGGAGTTTTCTAAAGGCTGAGAAAGTAAAGGTGCTCTCGCCCGGCAACAGACATGTTCTGTTATGAATCGGCTGCAGTGCCACCGCGGCTCCTGGCTACCTCTGATCCTACCACCTACTGAGATCTCATCATGCTGCTTCATGCAGCTGGTTGTAGCTTAAAATAGAAGGATTCTGGGTAGCAATGCACATTTAAACTTCTATAAGTTTATTGTCCCAGACCAGATAATCAGACTTGAAAGGTGATTTTTCTTAACATTGATCTGCTGATGAAGCGGAACCCTCTCCTTGCCTCCGTGCCAAATCTGTTGCTGTGTTCCAACCATAGACTTTATAAAACATGGACGTAGTCTCCATAATGTCACCCACAGGTTTCTGAAGAGCTGTTGTGAAGCTCAGTGTGGTGACTTCTTGGCAGTCCTGCTTCTGCCACCTCCCCACTAATCCTAAAATGGGCAAACGGACCTTAATATAATGTGAAGAGGTGAGTTGTATATAAATTCACCCTCAGTACAGTTGTTATGAACGGGGCAATTAGCTACAGAGACCAAAACTGTTTTTTGTACCAGGCTGTAAACATGTTTATTTCTGCTGTGAAGTTGGACATTTGAACATGGGGACTTATGGAGATTGAATCTGTAGCCAGTCATCTTGCAGCCACAGAGGTTGTCGTTCGGTTTCAATGGAGGCACCAGCAACCACTGAAAGCATCCTAACCCTGATGATGTCATCAGAGAGGATCAAACCAAGGGATGATGAAAGATGGCAAAATGGCTGACAGCAATCATGTTTGTCGGTCGGTCAGTCCATTTGCGAGATGTCATAAACTACTGGATGGATTGCCACATCGCTTCATGCTAACATGCTAAGCTGAGGGTGTGAACGTGATGAAAATTGCACCTGCTGAATATTAGCATTGTTATTTCGATCGCGTTAGCATGCTAAAGCACCACTGTGTCTACGTAACGGTTGGTTGTTGAGATCTTGGATCATCTCAATATTTGACTGCTGCTAAATAAAAGTGTAAAGTCGCCAGAGTTTTAGTCACGTCACCAAATTCATGCAAGCCATAACAGCTGATAGCTTCCTGCGTGACAGCCCCGAGATTCCATGTTAATAAATGAACTGACACAGTCACAGTGTGACAGTGTCACAGAGAAACTGGGGATCGTGTGAGTTTTACTCTGACCAATCAGATTCTTTCTGTCTCTAACAAAGACTCCAACTTGTTACCATGGACCAATTTCAGAATATTTCAATATTTTAAATATGTCCCCACAGCAGTGGTAGAAAGGTCACAACACAGCGTGCATTCTGCAGGAGGAGGACATGATAGTGCTAACAACTATCTGAGGTCCGGAGACGAGAAGCACACTAATCTGTTTTCCATCTGTCACTGACCTTTCATCAGCACAGTGAGGGGGCCGAGATACTAAAACATTAGACGTGTTCATATCCATCATGTGCTCTCAACTCTAAACTTGAGTTTAACTGTGTAAGACCAGTGGTGGACCAACACGCCTTTGCATGTCTCACTCCCTGAAGTTCTCTCAGTGCATGCTGGGATGGGATGCACCGATGCAGGATTTCATTATCTCAGAGTTCTGCTGCAGATAGTAAGAGGATGAGTTTTCAACCATCAGCCAAATAAAAGGACCGTGTACAGTGATCCAAGTTAAAAGGTGTTAGCTCAGCCTGGTTTAGTTCATATTTCTTGGTGCAGCTTCCTGGAGTCATCACAGTGAGGTTTCCAGGTTTGATACCAACATGCCTGAACAGGCTGAACCACCAACTGCTGCTGTTCAAGCACATACTGTAACTCCTCAAACCACAAACTGTCTTTTTGTCTGGTTCTGTCAGTTCAAAAACACCTTTACAGACAAATGTACTAAAACAAATCAAACCTAAAGCAGCATGAACATGAGTTGTAGGGTGAAACAGACAATTCGACTGTATTTTATTTGAATATTTTAATATTAATTGAAGTGTCATATAAGTGTGTAACACACCCCTGCTCTCTGACTTTGATGCCTTCATGCCTTTTGACCCTTGTAACTTTTTCTGCCGCACACACATTAAGGGACAACACTGTAAACACACACAAGTGTGTGTTCTTCATTATTGTGACCAGGTTTCAAGGATTTAAGGTTTTCAAGATTTGACAGACCTTATAGTTAAGGCTGGCTCAGGTCATCCCTTAGTTGAGAGTAGGACTCTCTCTATATATTTACTAATATACATTATTACTGTCATTATTGCTACCATATCTCCATTACAGTTTATAGTTAGTTGATGATTTGCTGCTGCTGTGCATCTGTGTGTCTCTAGCTCTATCACAGGTTCCACTGCTACTGTAATCATTTTATCATTCATTGTAATTCATTGTCATTTTGTCAGTCATTGTAATTGTACAATATGTTTGTGTTAATTTGTTCTGTACACGTGACATCCATTGCACGTCTGTCCGTCCTGGGAGAGGGATCCCTCCTCTGTGGCTCTTCCTGAGGTTTCTTCCACCTTTTTTCCCTGTTAAAGGTTTTTTGTGGGCAAGTTTTTCCTCACTCGAACCGAGGGTCTAAGGACAGAGGGTGTCACTCCCTGTACAGATTGTAAAGCCCTCTGAGGCAAATGTACTTTGTGACTTTGGGCTATACAAATAAAATTTGCATGCTTACACATGAAATGAAACCTACTATGATAGAAACTTCTAGAAAAAATTGTAATAACAATAAAAACAGAATAATAATCAAAATACTATACAGACTATAGCATATATATAGTGCAATGGATTAAAAACAGAGATACAGCATGACATCATGGTGTAGGTGTATGCAGTTTCTTGTATTTTCTGTTGCAGTGAACACACGAACACACACACACACACACACACACACACACATTAGATGATGCTAGAAGTGTTGGAGCAGCTGATTAAAACTGTTTTACAAACTGTGACAGTATAAATGAAGTCTGCTGTATTCAGGTGAGTTTTTGTCTCGTGCAGGCTGGATTCATTCAGAATGACTCTGATGTCTGCAGGATGAATTCATCTTTTCCTCCACTAGAGAGCAGTGTATACTTTTATTTTATACTTAGTGTTTGCAGAAAGGTTAGAGCTGCATCTAATTTTCTTTTGAATAATAATACATAATATAGACTTTGTATAATCATATCATATGTTGTACTTTTTTCTTCTCATTAATAATTCCCATGTGCAGCGCCAAACTGACACTGAATGTATCTACTAACTATTCTGTGTATCAATGAGCCACACTGTTACACAGGCTGACATGTTCACTGCCATGAACACACACTGTAGTTTATTTTGACTCTCTTTCTCTCTCTCTCTCTCTCACACACACACACACACACACACACACACACACACACACACACACACACACACACACACACACACACACACACACACACACACACTGTCTTGCTGCTACAAATACTCACTAAAACACCAAATGTGGATTAATCCGCCGCTGGAAATAGTCCCCAACTAATGCATTATTTCCTCCTTTTTGAGTTATGTTTGATAAAAACTAGAATGAGCAGCTGTGTGAGGAAATTACTGAGCATTTTCTAAAATGTATATATTCCTGTTTTTAGTTTTTAGTAGGAACCAAAGGGTTTGGAGCTGAGTGCCACAGACAGAATGAAGTTTGAAGCCTTGAGAGATGGACTAACAATTGCTTTTCACAATTTCTTTTCATGTAGACAGATGATTTAAACATTTGTTGTTGATCACACTTTGCATGCATTTTAAAGCTGTGTAGAAAAGCTTACATGTGGTGTGTGTTGTTGTGTTACTGTCCAGTAGATCACCGGTCAGTAACAGAAATACATCAGTATGTCAGGAATTTGCACTCCCTCACATTCACTTTCAGGAGTCGGTGTTGGTGAGGGTATCCTTGGACTCGCTCCTGCTTTAAGTCTTACATTCTACACATGTGTTGACTGTGTGTGGTCTATTGTCTTCCTGCTGCTGCTCTCTCTCCTGAGTCTGCAAGTTCTTGGCAAACAGTTCATATTTTTCTTTGGAGGGGTGGGACTATGTGACGTCACGCTCAGCACATGGAATGTCCACTTCCTCTCCTCGCTGTAAAGTAATAACTGTAATTGGTCTGAGGAAGCTACTACAAAACACAGATATTGCAACATTTTTTCAGCTTCCAGTTGTCTGCTGCTGAAATCTGCTGCGAGGAGCCACAAACTACAACCTGGAAAAATGACTGTCCTCACACTCACACAAGGAATATGATCCGACATTAGTACCTGCAAGGAAAGGAGCAAAACAAGACCTGAGAGGGAGAATGTGAGTGAGTACTGTGAGAGTTGTCTGAATTCTCACTGTGGAAGGAATGTTCAACAGGGCGTGTTGAGGAATCTCATACAAAGATCTATTTACGGTCATATTCTGAGCATTAACCGCTACAGTACTGAAAAAAAGGGATTAGAGTGCAAATGTATCTGAAGGACTGGAATTATTTTGTAGATTTTATATCCAAGATAAGCTCATGAAACATAGACTAAGTTATAAAACTACCTAGAGCGAAAGATAAGATTATTTTGTTTTTTATCATTCTCTAATGAAAATCTACATTTCCATATTATTTTCCTCTGTTATGGGAAAGAATCTATATTACTAGAAAGTGTAAAGAGTAAATAGTATAGTATTGGGCACATAATTAGGCATTAGGGTTGCAAGAAACTGTTCCTCTGATCTTATATAACTTATTACAAGATATGTAAAAAAAAATCCTATAGTCCTATCAATGTATTCATAAAGGGCATACTCAAGTTCTCTGAGAAATGTCCAATTATCTCAATGTTCAGACCCACTGGAAGTGAAACAGTTGGTTCTGAGGGGTTTGCAGGGTTTAGAGTTAATGAACATGAGTGGTTACTCTGAGGAGGTTTGATGGGTAACCACATTCTCTTTACGTAAAAGTGCAATGATGTCAGTACTTCCAGAAGTAAAGCTCCCACACACAACACTGTACTTCAGTAAAGTATCAGCAGCAAAATATACTAAAAAAATGGAAAAAAAAAAAAGTATATTACCGGCTTACTGACAGTGAGATGTGAAGATTGAAATCAATTTCATATCTGTCCTTTAAGTAAAGCCTAGATGCTGTTAGCCTAGCTTAGGATAAAGACTGGAAACAGGAGGAAGTAGCTAGCCTGGCTCCATCAAACATTTAAAGGTCCAGTGTTTAGAATTTAGTTTGCAATCTAGTGGTGTAATTGCTGCATTGCAATCTCCTCACACCACCCTCACCTTCTTAGTTTAAATGAAAAACATCATTTGAAAGGCTCTGTCTGGACTTAGTATTTAGTTTGTCTGTTCTGGGCTACTGTAGAAACAGTGTTTTAATATGGCAGACTCCATGAAAGAGGACCTGCTCCCACTGTAGATATAAAAGGAGAATTTTTAAATAACAAAAACAAAAAGATTCTTATTTTCAGGTGATTATACATGAATAAAAACATAGTTATGAAGATTATATTCCATGTCTGCCTTATTCTAAAAATAAAGTTTCCAAATCTCACACACACATAAAACACTAAAGACATAAAACACATTATGTCTTGTTTGTTTACTCCAAAAACAACACATTTGTGGTTATAGAGTAAGTTAGTAAAGTATTTCTTGTCAGGGTGCAATGACTCCTCAAGTACTAAAAACGACTCGATTCTAAGTGCTTCATTGTAAAAAGTGAACGTGTAAGCAGCAAGCTAATGTTAACACTGCCCGACTAACTCCAACTAAATGTAAAGAAAATAAAAATGTACAGTAGAAATAAAAAGTCTAAAGTATATTAGAGTTACACTTAAAGCAAACAGACTTTACATCTGTTTTCACTTTCATTTACTCAAAATAGTTCCAGCTGATGGTTAATGAGGACATCAGGATTTAAGTGTGTCAGCAGTTCTGCAGTAAACAGATCTTCCTGACATTCAGACCTGTGCACAGGTGGAAACTAATAACATTAACATGATCAGCTGACTCTGGCAGGAAGCCAGACGTGAATGAATTAATGACAATTAATTGGCAGTTTGAAACCAGCTCCATGCTAAACCTGTGTTTCCCCCACAGGTTCAGCTTCAGGCTCGCCTACATTTTCTCGTACAACCTGTTCCAGTTCTGCGGGCATACATGGATACTGGCCAACAGCATAGCCAGGCTCCTCACATTTGGTCGAGGTGAGTTTTAACAAAGCAAAACATTGAGTTTCAGACTCCAGCTGAAGCAGGATGAGTGTTCACCAAATGGCTGATGTGATGATAGAATCTGATTTGTCCCTCTGCAGATGCTTTAGCAGACACATTTTACTCTATCGGCTTAGTGATGAGTCTGTGCCAGCTGCTCTCCATCCTGGAGCTCTTCCATATCGCGGACGGGATTGAGAAAGCCAGACTTCTTCCACGCTTCGTCCAAGTGTGTATCACAGCTCATTGGAATTTCATTAATCATACAGATGTTATAAAATCTGACAAATATGAAATTGTTTGTTGTTTAATACATATGAAGCAGTTGGTGGATTGAATGTTCTGTCTGATCTTCAGGTCATGGAGAAGAACCTCCTGCTGATCATGGTCATCATGGTGGAGGAGATCCAGAGCAAACCCGTCGTGTTTGTACTGTTCTTCCTTTGGAACATTCTGGACCTCTTACGGTGAGCACATCACTTACAGCTTGTTATTTCCCTTCAGCCTGTTTGCACTTTCTTTTGATAGATAACACATTTCAGGTCTCCTATGAATACAGGAGCACCACCTGCACTGCCAGATTCTTTAAATGGACAAAATGTTTTGTTGTTTGTTTTGTCCCTCTGGCAGCAGTGCTGAAGGATGATGACGTATTCTCAGTTTGGGAATTTATTATCACTTATTGTCACTTATTTGCTCCAAGGCAAGATATCTTGTGAGCATTCGTGATCCTCAGAGGATAGATCGTTGGTGAAGTGTATGTTACTACAAAATTTACTGACAGTTCATGTTCCCCAGAGGATGAACTCACATGTTTTACTGATTTTACTATTGTTGGTGAGAAGGTGGTACACCTTCTCACCAACAATAGTAAAATCATCAGCAGGACTGGATTCATCTGGATTTGCTATTGTGCCTCTACAGAAAATGATTCCGGAATACCCCCCATGTAAACATTGTATAAATTACAGTAATTCAAACTAGATTTGGTTGATATTGCACAGTAGTAGTTCAAATCCATTGCCCATACACAATACATTCTTGTTCTTTCATAGTTTATTATGCAAGTTAGTTCTGCCGGTAGTAATGAACAACATTGCACTCCCCAAAATCACCAGCTGAGATCTGGAAATGCAGCATCAGTCAGGAGTATGAATAGGAGCAGTTTGATGATCGATGATGATGAATTGGAGGGTAGCAGGTTCGGCCCTACTTCTCAAATTCAGCTCTTGAGCAAGACACTAACCCCAAACTGATCCTGATGATTGTGTGTGTGAGTGAACACTTTGGATAATACTATAATTCCGAAATGAATTTATTTTTTGGCTACTTGTGGGCTGTAAAACCAAAACATGAACTGAAAGAGGCTAAAAAGCCCAGGTGTAGGGTTGGTGTATTTTTGATTTTAATGTCATTTAATCCATTTTTGCAAACAATACAGAGAGCTGCTGAGTGTAGTGTTGTCTTATCATGATAAATAATTAGTAAGTGTGTAATTGTGTGCCTGTTTGATGACAGATACACCCATGAGCTGCTGTGCTCTATGGACAAACCATCCATCGCCATGCTGTGGGCCCGCTACACACTCCGGATCCCCTTATACATCCTGTCAGTGGCCACTGAAGGTGACTGAGTCATTTCGTGAACATGCAACACGCTGCCTCTCACTATATTTAAGTTCATAAACTGTCAGTGAAAGCTGAGCTGAGACACATTGTCGAACAATACGAGCCTAATGAGTCGGACACAGACAGGAAGTTTTGTGAAGGCATACAGGAAATGAGTTAGGAAAGCAAAGGGGATGATAAAATGTCAGGAAGTTGGCACACACCAAACACACACACACACACACACACACACAGCTCTAGTATATCAGCAACACACAGGCAGCAGTAGTCAGATAACCTTCCTCCTCTGGCAGGGTGTGTGTTCTTTCCAAACACCACATCCAGAGAAATGTTTAAACATCAGTATGAAAACTATTTAAAGGAACACTTCACCATCTTCTGTGTGTTCCATTCATGTTG
Organism: Larimichthys crocea; assembly: GCF_000972845.2. NCBI lineage: Eukaryota > Metazoa > Chordata > Actinopteri > Sciaenidae > Larimichthys > Larimichthys crocea. The sequence goes on along the minus strand of NC_040024.1, from coordinate 581,093 downwards.
CTGCCTCTGATTGTTTTTCCATTTCTCTCCCCACAGTCGTCACCATATATCAGACGCTGCCTTATGTTGAGGCGACGCCGCCAAAGTCGTGCTCTCTGAATTCAACCACGTCAGAACACATTCGCCGGCCCATCCTCCTAATGCTCTGCCTGCCCGTTCTTGCTCTCGGTAAGATGGGAACAGCACTGTGAGGAGAGTCTGAGGCAACACCCACACTGTGCGCACAGCGTGCCGTTGCATTGCCGTCATCTGTGCTGAAATGTTTTACTCATCATACGAAACGTAATATTTCCCCTAAACGATGTAAAAAGGACAGAGCCACAGCTGGTCTTACGCGAACAGTAGAATGGCTTCATTTAAATCAGGCTGCAGTCTTTGTTTGGTCACATGAAGCCAGTAATCAGCGGGGTGATTCCAATAAACGTTGTGTCTCAACATGTAGCAACTCCAACTCTAACCGACTAAACACAGAGTACATTTGGAAGTCATCCCGCTTTTCTTTTTCTTTTTTTAATACATCTACAACAGGTGATTGTTATCACATGTTTTATAAGCACATAATTTATTTCCAAGCTGTTAGATTTGAGTCATAAAGACGCTGCTGTTGTCTCTTTAGGCGCCTCCGTGACTGTCTGGCAGCTGCTGAAGGAGAGACAACATCGGCTGGAGAAATGGAACAAGAAGATGAAAAGAAAATGACGATCGGACGCGTTTGAATCCTTCCAATGTCTGTTTAAATTCAGTGATGTCATCAGGATGTGTGAGTCTGGATTTAAGAGAAGATCTCAAGAGGCACAAATCAAATCCATTAAGTATTTCCTGTGTTTGATGAACCTTTAATGGGCAGATAATGACAGATGACATGCTCATATGTGCTCCAAGCAGAGCTACACTTTCAGTCCGTGATGCTCAGTGAGCCTCAGCCGTCTCTGTTTGCGGTGACGAGGCTCCTCCGGGCTACCATCCGTACGCTCTGGTCCACACGGCTTTCTTCTTGAATTCGGCGGAGGACCTCAGGGCCAGCAGGGCGGCTGAAAAGGACGATCAGATAAACTGCTTTGAACATTTAGAATCACACGAGGAGTTTTCAGTTCTGCCAAGAATGCTATTTGCCATCGATGGGATGGGTTTCTGCTAGCTGCAGCCAATACTTATGTTTATGTGCGTCTTACTCAGCGTTTCCTCCCCTGTGGAGTTCTCTTTTAAACTCTGTTTACACTCAAGTTGACACAAAAACCCATTGTGTATATCTCAGCTGTCCAACAACCACACTGGATCCATTTCCCTCTCCTTAAAAAAACATTTACAAAGTGACATTTATTTTGGTCTCATTGTGGATGCATTATGAGAGGACAAGACGTCCAGCACAAACAGTTGGTCAGCTTCCTCTTAAAGGACTCCTTTTCTATCATTAAGTAAACTGACTACATATTTTATGGATATTTCATATTACACAAGAAGAGCTGATGAACTGAACAATGACCCCGAACAGTCAAACAATAACTGCAGGGGTTTGGATGAATAATGAGCAGATTATATCCTGTCTTATTATTTCACAGATGAGATTCTTATGAACTGTCTGGATTATTTTTTTTGGATGAATCCCCATGACCTTTCATTGTTCTATGAGCTCTCTCTCACAGTCAGTCTCCATAAGTCCCCATGTTCAAATGTCCAACTTCACAGCAGAAATAAACATGTTTACAGCCTGGTATAAAAAACAGATACGGCGTCCGTTCTTTAAACAGTCTATGGTCAGGAAACAGTGCCACAGACTACACGTGGAGACGTAGTCACGCACATTTGAATAAAGTTTTTATAGAGTACTGAAAGAGGTTTCAAAATTCACATTTAGGGGCGTCACAGATTTCAACCATTTCTTTGGTTATGCTACTGTTGCCATGGAGTCTTGGATCAACAGTTCACTGGTTTTGAATGCTCTGACTTTCAAATCCTTCTCAGATAAACATGAAATCAACATGGTATACTTCTATATTATTAGTGTTTTTTGCTGTGTTTGTATGTGCTGTCGTGTTCTTTACCTTTGGCGGTGCTGACGGTCACGGCTGACAGACACTGTTCAGGACCTTCTGTGATGCTGAGAAGCCAGTCTATGAACTGACACACACACACACATTCAGGTTGTCATTCATCTTGCTCATAAGTTCTTCAAATGAAAATACAGTACATGACACGCACTGACCTTGTGTGTTTGGTTGCTCCACGGCTCTTTGTCCAGAAGTAGAGACAGGCTGTGGGACATTCCCAGCAGGCACTGCGGCAGGACGTTGTCAGTGACCGACTCCTGACCGTAGAGACTGTGTCGTAGGGTTTGGGGTTTGGAGTCAGGTTGCCATGGGAACCACTGGGACCTTATGCCAAGGAGGAGGGGCATGAAGTGGTCACCCCAGGAAACTACAGCAGCAGCAAAGACCTGAAAGAGGAAGTCTGTGGCCTGCAGAGAAATCAAACAAATCTGTGCTCAGCTTGACATCTTGAGCACGTTTCAAGACTTTTCCAGGACTTGATGGCCCATTTTACTTTTAAATACAACTGACCAGTGTAAACCAGTTTGCACATTTAGTAGCCCAACAAGACTGGAGCTGCATTCCATACTCCACGAGGAATAAGGAAGCTTTAACTCTCACCTACGTGCTGAAACACAGAGCTTTCAACATGTCAGTCATCTGCAACAACACACAGCAGGACTGTGTGTTCCCGGCAGGCAGAAACATACCAGTTTGGTGTCTCCACATATGACGGGGGTTGCACCGTAGGCAACATTTCGGATGTGCCCCATCAGCTCGAGGAGCCATTCCATTCGCTTGAGAACACCTACAAAAAGGAACAAACCAGCTCAACATGCAGACGATGACATACTGAGGTATGACTCACAGGTAGTGTGCTGCATGCAGACAAAGAAACATAACGAAGAGAATACTGATTGTCCTGTTCTGCCAATAACTCGATCAATTAGTGTGGAAACATGAAAATTCTCAACTTTGGTGCCACCTAGCAGTCCCATCAGGAAATGTTGCCATTGTGGCAAACATGGCTCAATGCAGGCAGGATTTTCCTTTACAGTTTTAGTACCTGTGTTGGAGCCGGTAGCCAGACGACACTGGTAAAACGTCTGTAGGAGGAGCCAGCCAACTCTGCGGCTCGACCAACCACGAAGCACGCCAGCAATGATGTCATTGAGGCCCAGGAGGGGAACTCTGCCTTGGGAGGTCAAGTAAGCCAGGATGAAGCAGGTCTTCTCCATCTGATTCTGAACAGTTCAGAACACAGAGCTTTATTTACAGCCATTTGTACTTTAAAGGTCCAATATTGTAGAAATACATTTTTTATATAATATTTCTTTATTCATAAAGCACAGCTCTTTAAACAAGCTGTCAGGACTTCTGTAAGGTTGTGATGTCACAAATACACACCCTCAGCCACGCCCCCTGCACAGCCACCCAATCCCACAGTCCCAGTATCCTATCCTATTGCGTCATTCACACTATATTGAGGTGTTTTTTGGTTGTTACTACAGTAGCATCAAAAATATTCTGCCAACCACCAGCCTGCACCAGTTTTCACATCTTTTTCTACCAAAAATGAAAAATGACAATCATCAGATTGATTTGAGAGATAATATAATTGCATACACATTCTGGCTTTATGTTAGCTAGCTGAAGCTAAAGCTGAAGCTAGCTAGTTAAACCCCGTAAAGCACAAACATTTTTATAATTTTTTCAGATTAAAGACGAATTGTTCAGCAGTGAGCTTTAGAGGTGTTGGACCTTGTATTTTTTTTTTAAACTTTGGACAGAGCTAACTGTTTCCCTCTGTTTCTGGTGTTTATGCTAAGCTAGGCTAACAGGTTTGCCTCCAGCTCTGTCTGTAACATACAGGTATGAGAGTGATATCCATCCTCAGATTTCACTCTCTGAAAGAAGAATTCAAAAATGATTTCCAGCGCTGCAGGTGGAAAACGTTCCAGGAAGAACCACCAAGAATGTTACATTTAAAATACACACTACACTGTTTGTATGACACACGGCCTCGGCATTTCTGCAATCACTCTTAATCACATCATAGTGTACCTCTGTAACTCGAGCGATTCGGTCAATCTCTGTATCAGACATCTCAGACAGACATTTGGTGACTCCAACGTACAAATCCACTTCATCATCCTGAAACGAAGAGAATTCATCATCAGCGCTGACAGTCATATATTTTTAAAAATCATCTCATTAACTTCTTGTGTGAGAGCTGCAGTTTAATTTCACTTAAAGCAGTTGAAGTGTCAGTTGGAGTGTAAAAGCAGTGACAGTGGTGGGGATGTCAGCGCTGTACCTGGATTTGGTTGGGCAGGAGGGTGAAGATCTTCTCGGTGGTGGAGCAGAGGATGGTCCAGCAGTTGTTGGGGGGGTTTGGAAGGGCCATGGCCTGAGCGAGGCCCTGCAGCACGGAGCGGCACATGGACAGACGCTGCGGTCGAAGGTCCTCCTGGAACTGCTGCAGGCCCAGACTCTCCACGTGGACCTGGAGCTTGTCCTCGGCAACATGCTTCATCCACAAGCCCAAACTCTCATACAGGTGAGCTCGGGTCTGGTACTGAAGGACAAATGTAGGCTCTCCAAAGTCAATCAAAACTGAACATTACTGTAAAGTTAGAACTTATGGCTGAGTTGTTGGACTGCATTTGATTTTGCAGGTGATTTTACAGTCTATGATGTATACTTAGAAGTGACTTACACTGAGACTGTGCACGAGGGGCGGCGACAACCAGGAGCCCAGAAAGAGAGAGGCACTCTGGGAAGACTGAGCTTGACACGCTGCCAGCACCACACACTGATGCTGCACGTCCTCTCCTGTCAAAGGGCAGAAAAAAAACATGCTGAGCTCAGCGCTCCCACTCTCTAGCACTCAGGTGTGAAGAGACAAATGTGTGAGAACTGTTACCGAAGCTGAGCCTCATCAGAGGAGACAGGACAGCGCTCCAGTTGATGGGTGGGTACTGGAAACTGGACCCGACTGACGCCAGGGGGGTCAGAGCAGTCTTAACCAGGGCTGGATGGGCAAACTCTGGACCTGAGTCCACAGGAAGACAGGATGTTCACAAAAGTAAGAGTGCAAATCAAATTCTAACACTCACTTTGTATAAATAGATTTCATCTTCTTCTTCTGTAGTATGTTGTTGAAAGTTATAAACGCTGGTTATATTGACAAAATCCACTGCTACTACATGTCCCACTGGAGTCCAGCATCTCAGACCAGACATAACCAGTCATTTTACCTCACAGATAATCAGAGAAAACACTTCAAACTGGAGAGAAAGTGACTACAATCATCAACACTGGTTTAATCCAAACACGTCACTTCACAAAGTGGTCAGCAGTAGCAGTGAGGTGGTTAATCCTTGGGAACAAGGACCACGTCCCCTATAAGTGTTTGTTTTTGCCACTGACAGGCTGAGATCAGTGTCTGACAACATGATGGAGAGATAAAAGCTTTAGCAGACATAATGGCTGCTCCTGGTTGAGAAAAATAGCCGTTATATCGCAGAGAAGAGATGAATTTGATACCGAGGCGATCGACTGAAGTAAAAAACAGTCGGCAAACCTTTTTTTCCCGCCTCTGTGAGGAAGTCAACGATGGATCTGATGACACTTTTCTCAGAGAGGTAACTGAAATCCTGAGGAACTGAGGGCAGGAGAAGACAAAAACAGTTTTATGGACAGACTGTGTCTGAAGTCAATCGTTACGGAGAGTTTCACGACGGGACTGAGCTGCTGTGTACGTACCTGCTGTGTGACTATGACTGGTGGACATGTGGGCCAAATGCAAGTGACCCACCAAACAAGCACTGTTGGACTGCAAACCAATCGCTCCAGAGAACGTTATGACCTGCAGAAACCCAAAGTAAACCAATGTGCTTTGCAAAGGTGATGGCAATTAGCCTATTACAGTATGCAGCAGCTAAAAAAGAAATGGTTGATCTTCTGAGGAGCCCGAATATTTGATGGAAATTTGGCCTTCTGTACTGACAGAAATTACAGATTTATTATTTTTGGTGCAATGACATTGCATCACTCCAAGTTTTAGCAGAGGCAGATAAGACATGCCTGATTACTTTTTGTCGTACTCAGTCATAGCGATAATGCTGACACATTTTCACCAGTGTTAATGAGTAAAATGCGTCTCCACACCTGAGTGATGGCTCGGATAACCTCGTTGAGTCTGCTCTGCTGCTGGGAGGAGAGCTCCAGTTCACTCGTTAGCTGGAACACAGGACAACGAGCTGGATGACACTTACAGTGACTCAAACACCTCATTAGAGCAAAAAGGTACTTATTGAAGAAGATTTAAACATCGTTATTCATTTATTGCCTCCATAGTTCTGACTTCCAGACAGAAAAAGTATTTTTCTGAAACACACTTCAACTGAAACATCCTCGGTTTGATTCCAGCCATGGATCACGCCTCTCTTTCTCTTCACATTCAACAACAATTAGAGGAAAAAGGGCAAAAAATAAAATAAAATAATTAGAACAAATGAGATCTGCAAAATTCTACCAGCCCCTGTAGTGCCTAATGAGTCTCTGGCCCTGGAACAGCAGTGTAACAGGAACCATAAGACGACTGAGCTGGACTGCTTACGGTCAAGTTAGTGATGGATTATTTTGCTGCAGTTTATGAGAAATATGGATTGAAATGAAGTACAGACATTATTCTTCTGAAAGTTTTGTAAAACCTGATCCCAGATGAGTGGATTTCTCACCTGAACCAGGTAACTCTCTGATCCAACTAAAGCCACCAGGCCGTTAACGGCAGCCAGTCGCTGCATAGTGGGACATCCCTGAAACACAAAGAGAACATCAGAGAATCAGAGAAATCATGAAAAAGCATGAAAACATGTTTAGATTTTTTACATTCATACACATTCACACACTGATGGCGCAGCCTTCAGGAGCAATTTGGGACACTTCGACATGTAGACTGGAGGAGCCGGGGATCGAACCGCCATCATCATCATTTGATTGGTGGACGACCTGCTCTATAGATTTTTATAAAAGTATCTTCTTCCTGTGTGGAGTTTGCACGCTGTCCCTGTGTCTGTGGCTCAGCTTTCATATCTGAGCCAACCACAGAGCAGCAGAAACACTGACACACTGCTTTGCGATGTCTTCAACAGATATGAATGATGTTGTTGAGTCTAGCACTCAGTTACTCACTACTGTTGAGTACTGAGTGTGATTAGATTTGACTGAGCTCATTCTAAATCATTTATTTTTCCAGTCTGGTGTGTGTCAGTTAATCCTGTTTGCACTTCACTTTAATAGAAACTCCACTTTGGATTCCAGTGACAGGTTTGGTAGATTTGATATAAATACAGTGTTTAATGCAGCTGTAATTAGCTGTAGTACCTCAGCCAGTAAGATCTTGATCCAAGCAGCCAGCAGACGAGGGTGGATGTCCTCTGCTTTACCGTGGCCGGACATTGATAGGCCGTGGACCACCAACCCAAGAGCCAGGGAGAAGCCAGGAGTCTGAACACGAATGATACAAAAGCATGAAGCAACACACAAACCACCCACAGCAAAGTTGTGAAACCTCAATGTCAAGAAAGTGTCCTGCTGACCTGCTGGCTCTCCTCGGTGAGGCTGCGCAGAGTGTTCATGACCTCCTCGGCCTTGGTAGCGTCTATAAGGCCCACGCTGAAGGCCGCAACGCCCACAAACCCCACAGAATATGCCAGGACCTGCACAGGAGGACGAAAGCAATAAAGATTATCCCACAATTGAAATCAGTTTCTACTCAAAGGCTGGTTTGTACCTCCTGCAGCATGCGTCCCTGCCCGCTGCTGTCCTGCAGGCTGGACAGTAGTTTGTCCAGTGTTTGGGTGACGTGGACGTGTTGGTCTGTCTGTCCACTGCTGCAGAGAGCTGCGAGCACCAGAGCCACACCCAGCACACAGCCAGTTCTGAGGGAGAGGACAACAGTTGGACCACTGATATAAAGCTAACAGCTACACTCATGTCTGAGGACTCAGCACTGACTTGTACTCCAGGTTGGGGTTGAAGGAGCAACTTTCCAGAGCGTCCAGAGAGCTGAGGAGGAGATCAGTGTCCTTCTGAGCGGAGACATCACTGGACAACAGAGAGACAGGCCGTATTAACCACAAACTATCAGCTCATCTGTAAACGATGGGTTCCAGCATGTGTTTGACTCTACCTGAGGCGCTGGTGGTGCAGACTGGACAGCACCATGCCGAGCGCGAGGCCGGAGTGGAACTGGACGGCCTGGGAATCATCTGCTGTGGGGGAGCCCGGCAGACCTGCCTGAAGCACCGACAGGACCTGGGCCACGCCGTCCCTCTGCCACACCACCAGCACCGGGACCAGCAGGGACAATGCCAGGCTGGCACAGGAGCGAGCTATGGCGCTCGCTGTGTTCTCACCTGAGTATGAGCGCTGGGAGGGAAGGAGGAGGCCGTCAGGTGTGATCGACTGACTCTTACAGCCTGCAGCTGATTTCACTCCTCCACGTTCAGTCAGAAAACAGCAAAAACAAGGACACCCGCAGGAGTGTCATGCTCATTACACATCATTTTCCAGCCACAAATTCTGTGACTACGTAAAGGATATATACAGTTTTTGCGAGTATATTATGGACTTACTTTCCTTGCTCGGTATCAGACACTTGCAGTGGACAACACAGTGTTCAAACCAAAGGTATTCAAATTAGTAACATAGAGGACTTGAGTATGGAAAACAGTATATGGCATGATGTTAAAAAATAACTTCAATATTTAGTCATATATTTAGTTTAAAGTCCATGTAAAGTAAGAAAAAATATGTTCTGAGTTTGTCAGACCAAAGCAGAAATGTGTATTAACCACCCAGCCAAACTTAAATGATTAAAAATATCAACAAGTTTATGAAATTAGGTGTGAAAATCAGGTAAAAATTAATTCTCAGCTCCAGGACTGTGGGGGCGTGTCCTCTGAATGTGCTGAAGCCACCCACTCATGGGAGCAGTCAAGCAGCCATTTTGAAGCGACTGAAACGGGTCAGATGAGTTCAGAAAATGACATGACGAACTTTGAAAACACTCTGAGAGCAGATGAATTCACTTCTATCTCTCTGCTAGGGTGCAGCGGCTATGTCTCAGGGTGGCCTCAGCGTGTCATCGAGCCACCCTTTAAGGACCGCCCACAAAATTCTGGACTGAAAACTGGAGAAAAACAGTTTGAACCTCCACATTTCACTAATATATCATTCAAAGTCTTTTCACATGTTTTCAGCAACTATTTCCCAACATATTTAACATGTTTTGAAAGAAATCTCAGAATTGCCTTACACTGGCTTTCATGTACATGAACTATTTCATTAATCTAATTGTTTCAACTCTATATTCTGTTGCATAAATCAGTTGTTTCACGTTATGTGATAAGAATTATATAACATCTCAGTAGTAATTAAATTAGTGTTCACTTGTAACTTGATAGATAGTATGTGTGGTTGGTTGATTTTTATTTCCAAACTGTAGCAATCAAATATTAAAGAAATTTTTTTTTTTTGCTTTTATCTGGATGCAACAACTAAAATCACTTCATAAACTGTGACCCACTTTTGTTTTTATACACATATGTGCATATGCGTATATGTGACATAAAGACCCATTAAAGGTGATTTAATGGGTCGAACCTCAAGTGTATCAAGTGTAAGAGTGGAATTGTACGGCTGAAAACTGGAGTAAAAATGTCTGAATGGACCAGGTTCCTTCCTGCTGTCCACTACATGAAGTCCTGAAAATATTTATAGAAGCTATCAAAGACAGAAAAACATCAAGCGAAGAACTCTGATAGAGACTTACATGGAGGAACCATGGGAAGACTTGTCCTCTGGCCTTGTAGCTGCTGCTGCTGATGCTGAGCAGGGTGTTGAGAACTATGGACAACCAGCTGGACGTGGGCACAAACTCTGGTCCAGCCTGCAGCGACAAGTCAGTCAGGAATATTTATGGTTGTATATTTCTACATCAGCTACACCATGATCATGACACAGCTTATTAATATAAGCTTAAGTTTGACACACAAGTCCATTTTGAAGTTCTGTTCATAGAGACTTATATTCTGGTTTTGTCCATATAATATAACAATAATTGTATAATGATATATGTCATATATGAGTTCAAATATAGATTGTGTTACCCCGAGGCTGCCGTCGCTATCAGCAGGCAGGTTGCTCTCATATTTAGCGAGGACGGCAGCCAGGCCGCTCAGAGCCAAGATGGAGTTCCCCTGAACCACAGGACTGTCCCTGCACAACACAAACAACACACTGCTGTTAGTATCATCTGTGCGGACACTCAGAAGACTAGTGATCACATGACCAACCGACTGTTTTGTTTTCCTGTGAATCTCAAATGTAGCAATCATGAGCGGGAGACTCACTTTGTAGCAGCTTTGATGACGTCTGTCAGCTGATCTCTGGCCCTGAGAGAGACGAGAGGAAGGAGATGGAGGGACGAATGAAGGATGAAAGAAAAACAACAGGAGGATCTTTCTTCAGATGATACAGTGATGTATGAAAACACAGCTGTGTGTGTGTGTGTGTGTGTGTGTGTGTGTGTTTCTCACCACAGCCAGGCACAGTGTTGTTTGTACTGCAGCTCCTGCGGGTTCTCTTTGCCTTGTTTCTGCTGCAGCTCCAAATCAGCACGTCGTCCCTGAACACAGCAGAAATCCAGAGTGAACTTCAACATGTGGGAAATTCATTCAGTCAAGCCCAAAGAAAGACTGTGATGGGACCGGGTCTTTAAAAGGCCAATAGGAATAACAAAACATGTTTCATGAGAATTGTTGTAAATACTGAAACATTATTACTGACCATCATTTATTATAAGGTTATACTAGACTCATTCTGAGGTAACAAAACAGCATTCACCCTACAAAACTCTGTACGAAGTTGAACCCCACCCACCAAATTCAAATTCATAGCTGCACTATATATTTTTATTTATATATCCTGTTCATACGTTCATACTCTGCACTTCTGGTTAGATGCTCACCTCTGTGAAACACTCTGTTCAATGACAATAAAGTTTAATCTAACCTAATAATGATATTTATTTTCAGGTAAATATACATGAATGAAAACAGGGTTATGGAGATGATATTTATATTTATTATCTCTGCCATATTCTGTAAATAGAGCCCCTTAGATCTGACACAATAAAAAAAAACTCCCCTGATAAAAAAAATCTTTGTAAATTTAAAATGAAATGATTTCTTTCATTTTAAGTTTAAGAGAAAACTTGTTATTAATACTTGAAAAATGAAACAGCAAACTGGACCTTTAAATAAATGGTACCACAACTCAAGGTTTCATGGTTGATGTAACGGAAATAACAGGATTTTCAGAGAAAATGTTCTTAATGATTATTTTGACAAGAAACGGATTCTCCATCGAGGTTTGACTTCCACTTGGACAAAATCCATCAGTCAGAGGTGGAGACACATTCCACTGCTCTGTTTTCTGTCCAGGTCCGCCTATGAACTAACGTGGTCTTTGACAAAATATTGAACAGACAGACCACTCACTGAGGTTTAATGTCCCTGCTATACACAACAGGACCACCTGTTCTATATGTCAAGTATACAGACTGGTATACAGACCATGCAGAACATGCAGCTGAAAGTCGCAGAAACCAGGTAAGTAAGTGGTCCTTGTCTTCAGATTCTTTTGACAAACTTAATTTTATTCACTGATTTCATTTTAACACAGACTTCCAGACATATCCTTGCCGTGTAAAATGTTAATAAGTGTAGTCTAATCTGGTTTTTATGACCTCTGACCTGATGAAAACCCTGTGAGATTGAAACCAGTCGGTTTTCTAATACACCTTTTCTCCTTGCTCTGTCTGACAGCGCCTGCAGGACAGTTCCTTCTCCAAATAATCAGCACAAACCTGTAACGCAGCGTGGAAAGCTCGGCTCATGAACCCTCTCCAGGCCTGCGGCAGGAGCAGCGCTCGGTGCCATTCAGATGGCTGAATGTTGACCTACACGCCAAGAACAGCAGGACAGGAGTTTATTGAACAGCCGAAGAAGAGCGTGAGAGGAAGAGGAAGGAAAAGGTCTGGCCGTACTTCATGAATGAGGGCTGCCAAGGTCTGCTGGTAGCTGCGGCTGCGACTTATGAGGAAACGGTCGATTGGTCTGCCCTCACGGTCCGTCTGCACAGGCAGCTCATAACACAGCAGAAGTCCAGCTACAACACACATCAACGTAATTCAATCCAACACAAACATCTCCACAAAGAAACAAAGCTGTAACAAGTTGTGTGTCACACAGGATGGGTTGGGTCACCTGCGAGTCCAGGCTTCAGTCCAGGTTGCTTGTTTTTCTCGTAGGTCTTCAGCATGAACGATGGAATTCCTGCCACAGTTTTACCCTGGTCTGAGCGCAGGTTCCCCCCCCTCAGGGCAGAGAAATATACCCCCCGAGGCATGTGGCTCATCTCCTGCTTCACCAGTGAGGTCAGGAAGAGCTCAAAGGCTGAGAAGAAGAAGAGCATCCAGATGATAATGATGACGAACAAACCCAACATGATCCCTCATGAACACTGTTTGATGGAGCGCCTGGCCTGCACCATTATGAAACATGGCCTCTGACCTCGATGTGAGTGTCATTTTGTAGTTTACCTGGTAGGACAGATGCAGGAGTGAGAGTCATCAGCTTTGCATAAGATGAACCTGGGATGGAGAGATCCTTCTCTTCTTCCTCGTTCTCTTTCTCATCATCCTCCTCGTTTTCTGGGAGCTTTATAGCTGGTCTGGCCTGCAGAGCGGACAGCACAGCAGCAACAGATACAGCAGAACATCATGTAAACAACAGCCCACAGCAAGAGATGTGACACACTGTATTGCATTCAGGGTCTAGATTGAGACATGAAGTTAGAGCATAAATCTGCATGATCAGACGATCTGATCAGAATCTATAAACTGTTCTAAAGCTAAACAAACCGCCTCCATTCCTGTTGACCTTATTATCTACCCCTGGAGGGTCCGCAGGGGTACTGCAGGTGTTTTTGTCACAATAATTGACAATTTTCACCAAAATAAGAATAAGAATTAAAAAGGGTGAGAATTAAAAAATGGAAAATGATATATCGAGTAAACTGCCAGCATTTATATGCAATAATAGGCTATGATTGACAAAAAACATTTATAAAATAAATGATTCCCATGATGCAGGTGTTGGTAGGTATTGGCTAAAACACAGCAGTGCGTTCTTAGTTGTGAAACTAACATGAATCAGTAAAGTTACTAAATAATGCAAGCTACTAGTTTGATAATAAGTCAAGCAGAATGGATAAATTTGTCACAGTAACGAGGCCTCGAGCTCGAGATGCTACAGCTGCTCCTTCCACCTCTGCCGAGGTCCTCATCATATCATATCAGTGAGGTACCTGACATCCTGAAGCTGAATGTTTCTTTGTTGAAAAATAATGATAGAAAATATAACAACAATAATTATGCATGAACTTTTTATCAACATAAACACATATAGGCTAATAATCCAGTATATTAATAGGTGAATAACGTAAATAAATGTTATTATAGGCCAGGCTTAAACTGTGACATTTTAAAACATGATGTAATCATCATGCTCTGTTTGTCTCTCGTCCAAAGGTCCTTGGGTTGAAAAAGGTTGAAGACTCTATTTATTTTTACAGTTGATAAGTTAATTTAATGAAGAACACTTACAGTTTATTGATAACACACATGTTAAACAAACAGGAAGAATTAGAGTATATTCGACAAAGCAGACAGGACCCGCTAGCTACGGTTTGCACTATCCTGTGGTAAATTAAGTGAATTAGAGGGGGCCGCACATAAGTAATGTTACAATGTTCTACAGCCGTATATATATATAAGCATTATACATGCTTAGCATTTATATCCAACCACTTAGGTTTTTACATGACATGATTACATAGTTGCAGTTAATAAAACTCAGCACAGTAATTTCATCTCCATGACCTGATCACATGGGTCTGAGTTATGGTTTATTCTTGGTTAGTTTGTTATACTTTGTTCAGATCATGCAGAAAGTCACAGAGATTACAGTTCAGATCAGACAGGTTTGCTGAAAGTGTTGCAAGTGTAACTTACTGTAGTACAGTTGATACTAAGTATATTTGGCCAGTGTTACATGTCACTGTAGTAGAAGGCATCTTCTCTTGTGTATATGTTATATGCATGTATGTTTGTCATTTTATATGTCTTTAATAAAGTAAAAAAAAAAAAATAAGTAAAAAAATCTTTGTTCAGATTACTGTCATCATGATTTTACAGTAATGACTCAGTTAGTGTTATGAATGATTGCACTCATGGCTAAAAGATATAAAAATAATAAAATATATCACTGAAAATACTAATATGGTTTCTTGCAAGGGAAGTCCACAGTGGTCTTTTGACCGGAAAAGAAAAGTGTGATTTGTATTTGTAGCAAAACCCTATTTTAATGAACATGAATCAGATTTTTGTGCCTCTGCTGGCAGTCTGCTGGTTATACCATGGTGCTAACCTCCTTTGTTTAATGATCTTCTTTTTCAGGAGGTGCAGCAGAGTCGAGACATTTGTAGCGATCACAGCAAATGAAACCCAGACAAAAATGTTCAGGGCTGAATTTTGTTCCCAGTCAGTCCCTGGTCTGAGGTCAGTTTGAGTCCATGAGCTGCAGAAGTGAAACTTTTGATGGAAAACGAGTGGCCAGTAGGTTGAGCAGCGTGCTCACTGTTGCTCAGTTTTTCTAAGTTAGCAGTAAAAATTGAAATGAATACATTTAATAAACACATTTCAGACATTAACAATTGAACACATTTGTGCAGTCTCCATTACTGCTGTATAGATTTGATGAGTCACATTGATTTGTAGTGAAGTGTTCAACATACCCTTAAAGTAAATAATGATTTACAATTACTATGGTCATTGAATTGGTATTGCTGTAACCATTATGCATTGTATACATCCAAGTTGTAGACATAGATATATAATCTTTTATTATATATATTATATTATAGTTATATTATAGTATTATATTATATTATATTATATAGATGTGTAATGAGAATGAAAGACTCTTACTGCCTCAGGAAGGTGATTTATTGTGTGGACCGTTTCAGGAAAATCTGCCATCGCCTTGTAGCCACAGCTGGCCACCTCTGGATCCTACAGCAAACACACAGATTTATTTTAGATTTTTTTTTCTGCAGGAGACGTAGTAAGTGTTTTTACACAGATGATTGTTTGACTGGATTCTGAGCAGAAAAACAGAGAGCTGCAGAATTCTCTGTGGGTTCATAACTACAGTACAAGTGCATTATGCGTCCACTGTTAAGATAAAATTATCATTATCTGTGCAGCTGTAAGAATACACTCTTAAGTTCAACAGCTAAACCTGTGCACTTCATTGTATGTCAGACATTGTGTTTCTTTCTGTCTAATCAGAGCATCAACGGTTTATCAATCAGTGTGACAAAGTGTTCAAAATTATTTATCAGAACCTTTGAAATTCTCTCTCACACACACACACACACACACACACACACACACACACACACCAGATATCTTCAGTACACAGACCTTGCTGGCGGCATAATTCCAGAGGAAGCTGACCACTTCCTCTTTCAGTTTCTGGAAAAACAGATAAAACATTTTTTTTAAAGCAACAGAAACGTTTTCATTTTCAAAAATCCACAAATTGTGCAAATTGTGTCTGTGAGGAAAGTCTGATATCATATTAATAAGTCACAGGAGATATTTTTGAAAAACAGATTTAAGGCACACCAAAGCTAAGCTGTTATAATTGTTATATTGTTATTATAGAAACAGTTCAACATCTGGAGAAATGTGATGAGAAGATCAGCCTGACTGTAGCATGAACAGAGGTTCATTTGATTTTTATTCAATCCTACATTTGCATAATATGCATAAACCTGCTGCAATCAATCAAAGGTAGGCAAATGGAAGTGTAAAGACAGCTGGCCATGTTTGTATGTCCATATAAACACAACACCAGCCAGCTAATTTCTGTATGCTGGGGTATGTAACATGTCCTGTGGTTCTGACACAAAAAATTGGTTTATTGTTGATATTTCAGATCTGTAAAATATATATATAGTCCTTACATAACCAGCATTAAGTCTTTTGATTGTTGAAGAACTGTGTCTTTTTTGAAACTACCACTGGGGGGAGACAGAGTCAGAAACAGACAAGAAGACAGAAAACCACCAAATCAAAGCTCCAGCATCAAACAGAAGCCTTCATGAAGTAGATCAGATACCTCGTACTCCTCTGACTTGACATTGAGCTGCGGAACCAGAGCCAGAAGTTCAGCTATGGCTTTGACCATCAGTGGACGGGAGTCACAGCTCAGCTCGGGCCCGAGACTTCTCCATGTCGAGATGATGTCCACTACCTGCAGAACAAGCCTCATCATACACTGTGGCAATGTTTACGGTACATGCAGTATGTTGGCTATGTGAGTGTGCGTGTGTGTGACCTCTGCCCGGCACAGCTCCTGTAGTCCTTGCAGGGCGAGAGCAGCAGGGGTTGCCATGTCTGGTTTGGTGCACTGGTTCAGCGTGAGTGTAATGGCAGCCAACATGTCGCCTCCATGCTGGTAAGGCCTGACACACAAACACACACAAAGGCAATTCTGTGAGACATAATATATGAGCTGATGTCCTAAATCACAACATCTGGGCATCTGAGGTGCATCTGTACAGAGCCATTGGAGCTGATGATGAGCAGATGACTTCTCTTTACTGTCAGTCCTCATCGTGTTCAATCAATCAAACCTCTGTTACGCCCCTCTCAAAAAAGAATGCACTGTTTAACGTCACACTACATCCTGTGTGTGTGTGTGTGTGTGTGTGGTGGTCTGACCTCTCTCTGCAGATGTCTCTGAGGCAGGCGGCCCTGGCCAGGACCTGCTCCCACTGAGCGTCCCTCCCCACCACCACTCTACTGTCCTGCTGGCCCAGCAGACGCTGCAGCTCCGGGTAGATTCGATCCTTCCGGGAAGGAGGAACAGAGTCGGTTATTAACAGAAGAACGCGGCAGAATAAAGAAGGCCTACGTATATTAATGTGATAATTATAAGGACCACTTTTATTATCACAGACCTGTTTCTTCCACAGAACGGTCATGAGGCGCATCGCCACCGCTCTCAGCTTGGGGGCGCTGGCCAACATCTGGAGAGTCTGCAGCACCATGGGGACGCAGAGCTGGAGCATTAAAGCACAGGGCATGTTAATGGTTAAGATCATCTGAGATCAGCTTCTAACTTCTCACAGACGTGACTCACTCCACACACAAACACACACACACACACACACACACACACACACACACACACACACAATTATACATTCATATTCAGAATATGAATTGTGCTTTAATTAGGTGTTGTTGCCCTCTGTCTGTCCTCGTGTACCTCCCTGCATGTGGTTAGTTCTCCATGTCAGACTTGATTTATACACTGTGCATGCTTTTTATGTCCATGCTTCCACTTTGCATGTTTCAGTTTGTGGCTAACATTGTTGTTATTTACTCTAATGTTATAGTTTTGCATGTGCATTAGCATTATGAGCCTGTGTTTAATGTTTAAATAGTACTAACATTAATATTTTCTTTTTATTATTGCTCTGCATGCTCACATGATCTCAATGACTTTGTAATTTCAGTCATATATTCTGTTTTTAGCTCGACTTTGTAACATCTGTCCAGAGTCTAAAAGATGAGAAACACAGAAATGTTTTATTAATGTTCACTGTTAAACCAGCAAGTAAATAAATAAGAACAACTTTCAAAGATGATGATTTGAAATAAAAAACAGCAGAGAGGTGACGTGCAGTGGTTTGCATTTGACATCTTTAGTGTGAAGCAGTACAGTGGAGAGCAGATGTGCTCAGTACCTTGTGAGTCCCGAGGTTTGGCAGGCAGTTCAGCACAGCGTGAGCCTGGAATGGATTCTTTTCCTTCCCCAGTTTGAACAACAGAACCGGAATCAGGGAAGGGACCTGCAGACAGACGTGAGAGTTTGGATTAAGGAAACACTCGAGTGAAGCCAGGGAAATGCTAACTTGTTCAAAATTCTCAGAGCAACACATTTTGGGTCTACATCTACGACTATAACGAAAACTTTCTAATCTTAGGAAATATAAAGGAGCTGCAGAGGTGCCCTAACCTGTCAGCAGAGGGCGTTCATATATTCCACAGATGTTTGGGAGGCATTGATGACAACAAGCTTATTAAATGATCTTTCTGACAAAAAACAAATAATATTTGACACAGACCAGATGCAGGAAGCAGGTGAACACATGCTGTCCCTATAAAAACCTGAGCTCACAACATCACGCGGGGAAAACTCAGCTGTGATGATTCTGTCAGAACTGACAATTTCCTAAATGAAACTTTAATGGCACTCTTGGAGTGCGTCAGAGACAGTGTGCACGACTCAAAGACCCTCAGTGACACACGCTCTGTCCCCCTGGCCTGTCATGAAGGATATCTCAACTTAACCACAGGAGGCAAAATCTAATAAAGTTTTATATCTTATTTATTAAAAAAAAAGCACAGCTATAATATTTGATAAACGTGTTCATATTTCACTGGGTGACATTACAAAAATACATTTCCTCACCTATAAGAGACACACAGAGGGTTTTCATGTGATCGTTTGGGGCTGAGGCAAGTTTCCTGGGTTACTATTTCATTTGCATATACATTTATTTTGAGGCAACAACTGGCTTTCCAAATGTTTATTTTAAGTAGCTTGTAAAAGGATAATTAGTCCACATCATGTTATTCATTTTTGCATTATACCTTTGCATTTTTAAACTTGGTAACTAGTTAAGTGCCCTATTTGCCTACACATATAATCTACTCATGAATTTTGATGTTTATGTTAAGCTAATTGTGATTGTTGCTTTCAGAGCTTGACACAAACCAGTGAGCTCATCAATCCACCCAAACTAAACTTAGTCACGTTCATAACAAACGACAAAGTCTGATGTTGCTTTCTATCATTCTACAAATCTGTTTCAATGTTTTTGTTCTGCACATTTAGCATCACAGACTGAACCCCTCCATTTACTCAATTAATACATTTACTGCAGTTATTTTATTCACTAGTAAAGCAATGTTAGCATCAGTATTATTTCTGCCATTGTGCTAACACAAGTTTAAAGGTCCAGTGTGTAGAATTTAGTTGCATCTAGAGGTGTGATTCCCGCATTGCAATCTCCTCACATCACCCTCACCTTCCTGGTGTAAAGTAGAAACAGTAGATATAAAAGGAGAATTTTTAAATAACAAAAACAAAAAGATATACATTAATAAAAACATAGTCATGAATATTATATTCCATGTCTGTCTTATTCTGAAAAAAGAGGCCCCAGATCTTACACACTGCAACTTTAATGCTAAGCTAATAGTATAATTTGTTTTGGTTCAGGGTCATCAGCTGTTTCAGTGAAAAGGCTGGTGAGCATAGAGAACTGAGCTAAACGCCGCCCCAGGACACAGAGATATTTGTCAGGGGTGGATGATCAAAAACAGATCTAAAAGGAGGGTTGACATTGGATTTCATTCATCAGGTAGACACAAACAAGGCTCTAAATGAATGCTAATGTTGCTCTGTGTCTGCTGGATCTGTAAATAAGTAACTACTACATAAGTTTGCTACAAGCTTTAAATTTTTAGCCACTAATATGTCAATGTTGTGATTCTGCTGCCCCCATGTGGCCAGAAAATGCAGTCATTGACGGTTTAAAATATTTAAGTGCTGTATGATTGTGAAATATTAGTTAGGTATTCTTCAGGCCTCAGTGAGCCACAGAACAGAAGCATGTTTGCTGATGCAAACATGTATATATGCACGGACCCCAGCAGGGAGAGCTGTGGTGACAGTATCCAGTCGCACACATTAACCATTCCAGGTTACGGGCTGTCCCGCCTCCCAGTCTCCTCATGGTCTGACCCACGGTCATGGATATTCCAGCTCATTTCCACTCTAACCCACACTGATCAATTAAAGCTTCGTGGATACAAGTCAGAGAGCTGAATGAAGGACAATGCAGGGTTAACGCTTTATCATTCCCTTTAGTGCGGAGGTCAGAAACAGGAACTAGGCAGGGTCCTTGGACGTGTGAAGTCAACAGCTCTGCAGTGTAGCAGCCTTTAATTAGCATAAAGCACTTACCGCTGCCCTGCACCTTGGCCGTTGCATAGCAACCACTTCACCTGCTTGAGACGAATAGAAGTGGCAGAGAGGAGGAAAATGGAGGTTTTCCTCCAGACCTGAAAGGTCTGTTGCTGACCCTAGACCACGAACTTCAAATTGATGAAACAGTATTCCAATAAATCATAAGAAATAAATATAGTTTAATCATTTTCCGTCCTCATCTCTTGTAACAAAGAGACACTGCACACCTATAAGGTGTTTCTAGTGTTTGTTTAGTGTAAGCAGGCAGATGTGATACAGCAAGGAGGGAAATCCAACGGATTCAAATATGCCAAAAACCTTCTACCAACGCATCAAACGACCGCCGCAAGTGGCACTCTGGGAGCAATTAGACCAGCAGGGGAATACTGCGAGGCATCTAACGAGCCCGAGTAATGAGGAGCCTATAGCACCATGTGATATTTCACATCATCGTCTGGAGGTAGTGACTCCATTTACAGTCCCAGAGGGTCAGAGGGAAGTCTGTCAGATTAAATCTCTCTTTATACAACAGCAGAAAACCCAACGGCTGAAGGCAGGAAGACATTCAAAGCCAATACTGCATTATATCCAGAAGATAGGAACACATACAGTACACACTGTAAATGAATGAATACATTCAAAAATCAACCCGTAACAGATTCCCAGAGGTTTTGCCAGTTACAACCACGAGACATCTCTTCTCATTGTTGATCATTTCCAAATGTTCTGCTTTCCATTTCTTTCAACAGATCAGAAAATCAAGCTGCAAAAGCGAAGTGGGTGGTAATTCTAATATGTCTAATGTTGAGCCCACTGACGAGTGTTCCCCTGGTTACTAATATTACAGTCAGTCCTCATCGTATTCAGTCTTACTGACTAGTCCAACAGCAGTCAGCTCAGCTTGGCGTCTGTCTTTCACCAAGCTCTCACCAACCATTAAAAGTCAGCCCCAGACTTACTCTTGTCTGGCGGCTTCTTGCTCACTCACTCTCTCCTTAGCTCAGTCAACATCCTCTTCAGTCAACCTCTGCCATAATGCTCCCCGTCTGCGTTGCCCTGCACCCCAGGCCTAAAAACCTCCTCTTGCTAGTGGTCCTACACGCCAGTGGTACAAACACTAACACCCACACCAGGTGCTCTGAGCTCACAGTCCGGGCAGCCCGGCTAACAAACTGTGCTGATGTTCGCTAACAGCAGCTACAGGTCACAGCAGTGAATCAGGAAACTCTGTAAATCACAGAGAGTTGAGGCGGAGCAGCCGGAGGACATCAGAGGGAAAAGCAGAAAACATTTTCTCCATAAAATATGATCCAGTTTTACCAGAATCAGTCAAATAGTTGGTGGACTGTCTGAGACAAAGGGTGCAGAGAGGGACTGTAGAGATGCCATTCACCTGAAGTCTGCGTAGCATCAACATGATTTTAAATCTGTTTCATGGTACAAAAGTTAGACAGTGGGGCTTTAATCTACTTTTAATGCTCCTAGCAACCGCTACCAAAGCTAAGTCACCAGCCAACTTGATACAGTACGGTCCCAAACCTCTAGACCACCGCCCTCATCTTCTATTAGTTCAATAATTCTAATAGGTCTGGAATTGTAATCAGTGAAGGCTGTTTCATACAGCTGAAGAAACAATCAGCCAATCACAGCTTTGTAGGCAAGTCTAAGAACAGGAACATCGTCTTCCTAAAGCAGCTTCCATGTTGAATAAGTCACTAAGCAGTAGGGATGTAACGATGCATCGTGACACGATTAAAAATCGGTACAAATACGTGACGACTCGCATCGCTTGACAGAAAAAATGAATCGCGATACGTGGCGTATTTGGTCCGTCCTGCACGCGACTTCAAACCCCACCGGGAGTGTTTCAGGAGCAAGCGCTTAGCCCACCAGACTTTGTTTACTTGCTCAGATTTGGAAATTTTCCCGGTGTTTCCCTTCTAAACATGCTTCTACATGTGGAAATATGTTACGTAGTTAGTTAGTTTCGCTTTTGTCTGTTTTTACGACTGGCAGTTTGCATGGGGTATTTTATTTTGAAAATCCACCGGATTCTCTTTGCTTTTTCTGTGTCTGGCTTTCAGGCTCCAGGTGCTCTGTGGAAATTGACGCGTGCTGCTCGCAAGTTTTAATGTTTTTATTTTATTGTTATGTACAAAACTTACCAGCCACACTGGCTGGTGATCAAAAAAGTTCATTTAAGCCCTGGTTACGCCACCTTGTGAGCGAAAACTGCACATCACAGCAGTTAACAGCAGTTTACTGTGAGATTGTTTCTAAAGAAAGCAGATATCTGTCATGTGTTTTGTTGTTTAAGATGTAAGTTGCACTTTTTATAAGAGAACACAAACTGTTTGAGAGTTTCTGTAAAGAAAGATTTTTTTCTGTAAAGAAAGATTTTTTTCCTACAAATAAAAAGTATAATAAATATAAAAAATATAATAATTTTATTTGGTCATAATTTGTCTGTAGCTCATTTTGATTTAAAAAAAACGTGAAAAAATCGTATCGTGAACAAAAAATCGCGACTCGAATCGAGTCGTGAGTTGAGTGTATCGTTACATCCCTACTCAGCAGTGATATTTTCTCTGATGTGTTGGTCTGCTGTAACTTGTTATTATTATTGTTTGAAATTCTCATGAATAGGATCACTAGCACACTTCTGTGGAACATCTACCAACTAGTTTTAGCAGGAAAGAAGGCAGGACTAGCATTACCTGCTTTGCCTCGAGGTGAAATGTGCATAATTTAGTTTTAACTAAAGCACCTCGCTCAGATATTCAAGTCATTCATTAAAAGTGCTTCAAGTGAGAGTCCCTGTGTGTTGTTAAGCCCTGTGGATTATCTACCTGGCAGGGGTCGGCTACAGCAATGGCCTGGCTCGCGTTCAGAGCCAGCTGGCAGACGTCTTCCTGACCCGTGATGATGAGATGGGTCACAATGAGGGTGAGGGAGCGGAGTTGGTGTTGGCTTAACGACAGAGCCGAGGTGACGGTCAGCAACCAATCAGCTGCTGCTGCCGGATCATCTGCCAATTTCCGCAGTATGGAGACGGACACGCTGAGCTCGTTGTACCAGGAACTGAGAGGAAGTGCCAGAGGTGGACCAGACTGATAAGAACGAGAAATGAAGAAATAAAATCAGCAAATGTGTGTCTGCTTCACGCTGAAATCCATGACTGAATCAGTGGTAAGGACTTTGAGACCTCTGTTACCTGTCGGGGTTTATCCGTCTCTCTGCTGATGCTGCGCAGCAGGCTTTGGGCCAAGTCATAGTTGCGGCTGTGAGTCCGCTGGTCAGCCAGAGGCTCGGTGAGGTTCAAGCAGGACAGGAGCTGCAGCACAGGAAGAACCAGGACTGGACTCAACCAGGGCGACAGCTCAGACTGCTCAGGGACTAAACTCAGTGCTGTGAGAGTGACAGAGAGAGGAGAACAGGACAGGAACAACAGTGGATGACTTAAATGTCATCATGGGAAATTATATATCAAGGATGGATTATGCTATTATGTAGCCTTAATCAGAATTTATTATGTATGAATAAATTCAATGTTCTTACATGCTAAACTTCTTACTTACTCCAACATGGAGTTCTGACACTAATTAATTAGCTCTGTCTGTCTTAGATTGGGTGGCTGGTTCACGTCCAGCTCTGTGTGGACTGGTAGCTGAAGAGGTGTGTGTGTGTGCGCGTGTGGGTGTGTTTGTGTAATGAAAATACTTCCAACAGAGTGTAACAAATGAAATCTCCTCCTGCTGCATTAATGAAGTGCTAAATTTATTGGGGAAAATGGAGGCAGTACACAGCCGACCTCATTTTTAATTTGGCAGTTACATAGTCAGCGGTTCATTAAAAGCTAAATAAATATAATTTATAGTGACCATTATTTATCATAATTCAAATGTGTGGACTTGCATGCTCATCTGTATATCAGTGTAACATTTTTATACTTTCAGATGGGGCAGCTGTGGCTTAGAGGTAGAGTGGGTCGTCCACTCTAAGAAGAAGATTGGCGGTTCGATCCCAGTCTGCATGTCGAAGAAGGTTGTGCCATCGGTGTGTGATTGTGTATGAATGGTTAGCTCCTCCAACTGATGAGCAGCCAATGCCATCAGTATATGAATGTGTGTAAATGGGTGAATGAGATACGTACTGTAAAGCGCTTTGAGTGATTGGAAGACTAGTAAGGCACTATAAGTACAGTCCATTTAGATACCATGCTGTGCACTGACTAAAAGACTGCTTTCTGCCAGAAATCAAGAGGAATTAATTAACTGGACACTGAACTGATACTTCTTTTCAAGCTTTATTTGACAGAGACAGCTGAAGAGCAACAGGAATGTGGGGAGAGAGAGGTGAGAATGACATGCAGGAAAGGGCCACAGGTCGGATTCGAACCCTGGGCCAGTGCTGCAAGGACTGAGCCTTCGTACATGGGGCAGATGCTCTGCCAACTGAGCTAAACGCCACCCCACTGAACTGATACTTCTAACTACAGAAGTATCAAAATGCAGGAAACAATGAGGCAAACTGAGAAATACATAGGGTCTGCTGTCTGGTGTTGAGCTGAAGAGTACAGTGGGTTTATCAGACCTTCTTCAGTGAAAACAGCTGCTGGAAAAAAAGTGATGAGAGCTGAAATTGTGGACCAGAAAAACAAAGAGCTGAAAGAGGCTAAAACGCTCCATAGAACTGAGGGGGAGTGCAGAGTTGGTGATGATCCTTTGTTGGTTTGTCACTATGAGCGACACCTTTGACATCACATGCAGTCACTGGAGATGTAGCATTGTATTCATGGCGTGTGTGTGTGTGTGTGTGTGTGTGTGTGTGTGTGTGTGTGTGACTAGTAAACTTTTCAGGTTCACTTTTTGGATTTCAGATATTATAAATCAAAACAGCATCTTTTTCCTCTGGCGGTTTGTTAATGGGGTGTAAAATTTAATTTTTCAGCTGTATTAAAACATGCATGTGGTACAGCCATAACAGTGATATAATAACCTATTAATGAGCTTCATGCCATGACTTGTTATGCTCATGGGTATGACAGTCATTACATAAAGCGATTATAGATAAAATACTGTAAATGAGACCATTTGTAGAGTGGTGGATTGTTTTAAAGTTGATACTTTGGGGTGGGTTTGTTTCCTTGAATCGTTTTGGTTGGAGGTCAGGATTTGTGAACCAGAGAGCTTAACAGTGTCTGCACCAACCATTTTTTATCCACTAAATCTTCACTGCAGGTCTGAACCTGATCTCAAGGAAGATTGCCTGACGCACTTGAAAACCCTCGACAAACCCTCGTACTGAAAACTAAATGCAATTTGTTCTGACTTGAATGTTTCTGAATCACAAACTTGTGTTTTAATTTCTCTTCTGATTGGCTGAGCCATGTCCACCACAGGCTAAAAATACATCCTGTCACAGACTCATATGTCATGTTTTCAAGATTTCTTAAATCTGTGTTCAGAGTGCTGTGGAATGCACAACTTTGTAGGCAAACCGAGAAGTTAGCATCGCCCTGGTTTCCTCGACAAAACAAGAAAGAAATAGAATTTTCCTTTGGAAATTATTATGGCAGAAAAGAGGATCTGATCTGATACTTGCATGCTTTGTTCAGCAAGATAAACACTTTTATTATTTCTGGAATGTAAATGCAGTCGCCAGAAGTGAAAAGTTAACGTTTGACTACAAACAAAGTCACATGAGTTCATCCCCACTAAGCTTTAAAGGACCAGTGTGTAGGATTTAATGACATCTAGTGGTGTAGTTGCTCACTGCAACCCCATCACTTTACACTACCCTCCCTGGCATAAAGGGGAAACTACGGTGGCCAGAAAACACATGAAAAACCCCAAAGACTACAGTGTGACTTTGAGATGAGGGAAATGAAATGAAAATGCTAAATTGTTTTAGGATTTAGGACTCATTTCTAACTCTATAGCCCTGAGAATTTGTCATACTGTAGTGAAGAAGGCATCTCTGATGGATTATAGAATATTTTATAAATGATAAAATACATTTATTTAAATGGGTGTTTACCCAGACTGAGCAGGTCGCTCTGCTGTGCTGCAGGGGCCTCGAGCAGGAGCAGGGCCACGCCCATCAACAGCTCGTCCAATGGCAGCTCCTACAAATAACAATACTGTTAGACACAGCACAGCTACAGTTGATACATAATGTGTGTTTAAAATATTGACAGAGTCTTAACTTGTCCAGTTTAGAGAAAATAACCAACTCAAATGTTATTGAATCAAAAAAAAGTTGCTGTGTCACCTGTTGGCAGGTAGGCAGGAGCTGCTGTATTAAGTTGAGAAGAGGTCGACAGTCTCCGTTTAAGCTGAGGCAGCGCTGAGAGGCACAAAGCAGCTGCAGGAGCAGCCCCGCTCTCTCAGTTCTCCAGCGCTCCTCTGAGTCCGGAACTAGACCCTGAAGCAGAGCTTCTACGAACCCACGTAGCTCGAGCACCGCCTCCACACAGTCCACCTGTCAACACGGAGGACAACACCTCTTAATACTTTTATTTGTTTGTCCCAGTAGTACACCACACTTCTCCTCATGACATACTGTTGAGAGATAAATGCAGCCCAGCAAAGCTGACCTATGTTTTTTAAAACTTCACCTGAGATCTCGTCTTTCAAGTTAGTTTAACAACTGTGGTAGAAGATTTGTTCCAATAAAAATGTCACTGAGTGTCTCTGATGAAGCCGTCAACCTGTCTTGTGGATACTTTACCTGTAAAATGTATGACTGACTGAAATTTCAAACTGCTCGACAGGCTATTTTTCCTGATTTTTTAAACTTCTTTAGTTTCGACCACTTTCAAAAACACCCTCTCGATTCCTGTGATTTTAAGAATTTTAGTGAGGTTTTTAGAAAAATCCAAGTTGTAGCCGATCAACTGCTAGCTTTTATACATGATAACTAGGGATGTAACGATACACTCAACTCACGACTCGATTCAAGTCACGATTTTTTGTTCACGATACAATTTTTCACGATTTTTTGAAATCAAAATGAGCTACAGACAAATTATGACCAAATCAAATTATTATATTTTTTATATTTATTATACTTTTTATTTGTAGGAAAAAAATATTTCTTTACAGAAACTCTCAAACAGTTTGTGTTCTCTTATAAAAAGTGCAACTTACATCTTAAACAACAAAACACATGACAGATATCTCCTTTCTTTAGAAACAATCTCACAGTAAACTGCTGTTAACTGCTGTGATGTGCAGTTTTCGCTCACGAGGGGGAGTAACCAGGGCTCTAAATTAACTTTTTTGATCACCAGCCAATGTGGCTGGTAAGTTTTGTACATAACAATAAAATAAAAACATTAAAACTTGCGAGCAGCACGCGTCAATTTCCACAGAGCAACTGGAGTGGGCGAAAGCCAGACACACAAAAAGCAAAGAGAATCCGGTGGATTTTCAAAATAAAATACCCCCTGCAAACTGCCGGTCGTAAAAACAGACAAAAGCGAAACTAACTACGTAACATATTTACACATGTAGAAGCATGTTTAGAAGGGAAACACCAGGAAAATGTCCAAATCTGAGCATTTGTGCTGATTTTTAATCGTGTCAAGATGCATCGTTACATCCCTAATGATAACTATCTTTAAAAAAAATGTAATCTGGTTTTAGAAAATACCACAGCACTAGGAAGGTTTTAAATGACTTATTTGCTAACAGCTGATAGCGGCCTTACATCAATTTTGGTTCTCTTAGATTTAAGAGCAGCTCCACTTGGCCGTCTGGAAACCTGGGTGGTATTGGTAACACAGCTCTCAAATGGTTTAGGTCATATCTTAAAGTGTTGGAATTGCTGATGCAAGGTCTTCTACAAATGTCGTTCACTGTGGGGTACCTCAGGGCTCAATGCTAGGTCCAACTGTGTTCACATTTACATGCTTCCTCTAGGTCACATTATTTGTAAACATAGTATCAATTTTCATTTTTATGCAGATAATACCCAGCTCTATCTATATAAGTGTGATCCATGCAGGTAAACTTCTAAACTGCCTTCAGGAAAGTAATCAAATTTCAAAGAGCCTCGGTTCTCTGTCCTTTTCCATAACCCAGCATTGGAAAAAAAAACCTTGGTGTCATTTTCAAAACCTCAGCTTAGATAACCATGTGAATTCAATGGTTCAATCCTGCTTTTGTCACCTGAGAAACATTTTAAGGATCAGATCATTTCCGTCTGCAAAAAAAATCCATGCATTCATAAGCAGCCAGCTAGATTACTGTAATCTGTTGCTCTCTGGCATCTGTAAAACAATCCCTTTGGATGGACTCTGGATGAGTTCCAAAACCTTTCTGACAGGATTTTGAAGAAAGATGATCATCACACCAATTCTGGCTCACTCACACACAGGCTACCAGTTACTCTACGGAGTTGATTTTAGGATTTTATTGATTACTTTTAAAGCCCTGAGAGGCCTTGCCTCAATTTATTTAGCTGATCTTTTAGTGCCCTATGTCCCCTCTCACCTCCTTAAAACTTCAGGCACATCATTCCTCTGTCTAGATCTATACACAAAGTTACATAGTGTGTCACCTGCATGTGAGGCACCAGCTGACAGAGACAGCGCAGCAGGCCGTCCGACACCGGTGAGGCCTTATCATGGTTCTTATTTTGGAGGACTGATCCAGCTCTTGGATGTATGGGCACCAGCACCCTGAGGAGACTGTGTCGCAGGAGGGCGTGCTGAGGTTGCCTCTGTGGTTCACAGTACAGGTATCGCAGGAAGGGGGCCAGCATGGTGATATAGGCTGGTTCATTTCTGCAGTATACAGATGCGCGTGCGCACACACACACACACGCACACGCACACGCACACACACACACAGTGTGTTATTTTTCTAAAACACATTTAGTAGCATCACATACTGTTGGCTGACATCAATCTGCCTTCAAAATGTGATACTACTCGTACACGTGTGTCTGAAACTACCTCAGGCTCATGTGGAAACTCATCCATAATGTATGTGCTGTTGTGTGTGTCTGTACTGTATGGATATGTCAGTGCTGCATAATAACAGCTGACTGTGGCGATGTGTGATGAGTTATTTGGCGTGGGGTGCTCTTCACAGATGGCTTTGAAATTCATGCGGTGAAGGGACTGGATGGACGATTCAAGGCCTCTGCTGCAGCCATGCTAACCTGTCGGCAGCCTGCCGAATGAAGTCATCAATCTCCAGCAGCAGAGCTGGCCAGCAGTCCACTCGGTTCTCCAGCGCCGTGATGTATGGGTGAGGGCTGTTCCTGCAAAACAAATGGGACAGAGCAGAGGCCATGTTCACATCACAGAGTCAAAACACCAAAGCAATCACAACTCATTTTATGGGGAACATGAACCGAATTTCATGTAAATCCATCCAGCAGCTGTCAGGACATTTTACTTAAGACCAAAGAACCTCATGGAGGAACTAAAGAGAAAGTGGCCAGGGTCATGAGGATACACTGTCTGTGGACCTTGAATATCTGTACAAGTTAATGGCAATCCAGTTCATTTTGTGCCAATCTATCTAGAAGACGTTAACAAACTATAGAAGATGTAGTTGAGACAGAAGCTACAAATCTGGACTGTAGGAAGTGGGAAAATAAACAAAAGTTTCTCCACAACCCTCATGACTGCTGCTGGATCTCTGGGATCTTAAAAAATTGCCCCCTGGCTCCAGCGGTCTAGCTCTGCCTGGACAAAATGTCAACCACAAACCATGCGAAAGTCTAAAAGATATTTAATCTAACAACAATGCTCACAAGATTCAAAAATCTTTATTAAACTCTCTTTGGGAGGATAAGTTCAACTTGATGTTGTACCATGGACACAAGCTTTTGAAATTGCACATGAAATGACTTTTGAGTTAAAATATTTCTTCAATATAAATTCAGGGATATCAGTAGAGTTTGGATTTCATGTTGGTTCATTCAATATATTATAAAACAACAACTATTTGATGACATTAAATAACTATATTCACTAGGGATCTCCCATTGTTTTTGTAATACAGTCGTCCCTCGCTATAACGCGGTTCACTTTTCGTTGACTCGCTGTTTCGCGGATTTTTTTTGTGTAATTTTGCATGCTTTTTTTTTTACAGCGTACTGTACAGTGTGAACACGCATTGTGTTCTGCATCCTAAATTGGCTAAGGGGGAACCGCACATGTGTTCTGCGTCCTGATTAACTAAAGGAGTATTGTACAAAATGCGTGTAAAAAGGTGTATAAAAGTGTGTGGTTAGGGGTTTTACGGCCTTAAAACATGTATAATAATTGTAAAACTTACTTCGCGGATTTCGTTTATTGCGGGTTATTTTTAGAACGTATCCCCCGCGATAAACGAGGGACCACTGTATATAATATCTAATATTATATACACATAACCTGACACTTATATTTACTTATATGTTGATTCAACAATCACAGCTGTAAACTACTTCATCTAACACATTTTATTTTTCACAACCTACCTGCTCCATTTATTAAAGGTCTTGTTTAAATAGAAATGCTTTGACTGGTTGGCTGACAATATTCAATAAACAGAAGATCAGGATGAATTCTAGTCATCTATTGCGAAAACTGAATGATGATGTATACCAACTAACCTAAAAGGTTAAATTAACCTTAAAATGATTTGTGTATTAATTACTCACACTGTGCCTTGAATAAAAAACACACTATACCCACACGTTAAAGTTGATGACACTCCTGTATCTAAAAGTGCTAAATTATATCAAAACATTGGTTTAAACTCTTCCACAACTTGTGCAGTATAATCCAAGTCTCATTTATCTGGTCCAATGATCAATATTTGCTAAACCTTGAAATCATTTCTGGCTGAAAGAAAGACGATCAAGATTCACCACTTCAAACCTGAGGAGTGACCCTGAAATTGACACAAATCCGATCAGCTAGAGAGAAGATATCTAAATGTCAATGAATCAGGACACCTCTAATATTCACATTATATCTTCATGATGTTGATATTTGTTTATTATTGCCATAAAACTTTAAAAACTTCAAGTTTCTCAATGCCCCTTCCATTGCCAAGTTTTCCTACCTTCCACCTGTCCTGTCTGGTCTTGTGGGTGTAAAGAATAGACAGCCCCCATTACTCTTGAATCTACAAACCCATTAAGTCCAGACAAAACACTGAGGTCAAATCCAAGGTGAAGCCTCTGTGTATTGTTAAGATTCAACCCCACAGACAGGCCAGAGGTTAACACAACAGGGTGTGTAAGGGGAGGGGGGTGGACACCTCCATCAGGTCCACTTAACCGATGTGTTCCATCAATCATCACATCTCTAAGTGTTGGGAGGAAGTTCGGTGACTGAGCATGTCTGTGCCTGTGACAGTCTGTAGCCTGGCCCAGACATTGACTACCCCTGGCCCTTCCTCCCACTCTTTATTCCCACTCTTCACATGGCCTAATCTGTCTGACCATCTCCGTCCCCCCTCCTCAGGTTCCCCGTGGCCGTCTCCAAGCCCTCCGCTTCAATACAGCTCCCATCCATCAGCCTCTCACACCGTTCTCTACTTTTCAACTGCCACACAAAAGAAGAGGCAGGAAGTCATGGCAGGGCCCTTCCTCCTTTTAGTTCAACTCCAAGTTCACAGCTGAATCAGAGTGCTGGCAGACAAATGAGCCAGGTAAGATCTGTCTGCTGTGTCGCCCAGCTTCCTGGAGATGTCTACAGGTTACACCACCAACCTCTGAGGCGGAGATTTGCTATCTGAAAGGAGGACAGCAGGCAAACATCACTAAAACATTCCCCTTTACAGACCCCTGGCAGCTGTCTTTAATCTTTAAGCTATTTTTAAGTAATCTTCAACAGATAACATCCCAACAAATGTAACCAATATAACCGCTCAGCAGTCGATGCTATCTGGCAAAAGTCCTCCTGCTAAAAAGCAATCACAGTCAAACTTTGGAGAGATAAAAGGCCAGTTCTTTCTCTTGACAAGGGCTGCTTTTCTAACCTCGGTACTTTTTAGCTGTCAGTTTGTTGGCTGGTTGGTCCACAAAGACTTTCACACCCTTTGGCGGACACTTGTTGCCCAAGGAAGCTGAAAGTGTTTGTGAGGCTGTGTGTGTGAAAACTGATCAGATATTGATATTCGGGGGAAATCTCTTCAGGAGTCTTCAACCTTTGTTGACCCCCACATGTAATTAATTTTTTTTAAATATTTCACATTTTACTTGGCTTATAATATAACTTTCATATTTACTTTATTCACCTATTAATATACTGGATTATTAGCATATATGTGTTTATGCATAATTATTATTATTGTTGTTAATGAGGCTTATATTTTCTATCATTATTTTTCAACAAAGAAAGATTCAGCTTCAGGATATCAGGTACGCCACTGATATATGATGATGACCTCAGCAGAGGTGGAAGGAGTAGCTGTAGCATCTCGAGCTTGAGGCCTCGTTTCGACTTATTATCAAACTAGTAGCTCGCATTGTATATATATACACATATACACACACAAACACACCTATACATACCTATATATCTAAAAGTGTTGAATTTGCTGATGCAAGGTCTTCTACAGGTTTTGTTCACTGGGGGGTACCTCAGGGCTCAGTGCTAGGTCCCGCTCTGTTTTCTTTTACATGCTCCCTCTAGGTCACACTTTTTCGTAAACACAATATCAATTTCCATTTTTATGCAGATGATACCTAGTTCTATCTAAATCAAGCAGACAGTCCTAGATCTATTATATTAATCTAGGTAAAGATTTTTTAATTTCTCTTTGTCTGTTCAGCTGTGATTGAATCTGCTGCTCATGCTAATTTATTGCAAACAAACCAAAACACAAACACATGGTCAGACCTGTAAAAGGTTTTTTTTTAAAGGCTACATGTTGACTACCAACAGTAATATGTCACTGTAACACAGACACATGTCACAATATAAACATCTGTGTACCTGAGCAGGCATGACAGATACATTGAGTATGTGGGAAAGTCTGCAGGGGACAGTCAGGACAGACTACACCACTACAGCCAGACTAACAGCACATGAGAAATGAGGTGGTGTGGCGGACTGAACCTTCCGTGATCCTGCTGGGGGCTGAAGTGGCTCAGAGTCTCGGTGGCAGATTGCACGGGGCAGCGGCAAGCAGACGGTCAACAATGGGCACCAGTATGCATCCTCCATTAATCCCGCAGCATTTACAGTTACCCAGCAGTGCCAGGACCAGCGACCAATGGCGGGCCAGACTGCCAGGCCAACGGCGCCACCCTGCTGCCCTCAACACATTCATCTTCCCACCAGGGAGGTTCAGGCCGCCAGACAGAAGCAGACAGCAGAGACAGCAATGAAGACAGAATGAGAAAGGAAAGGACAATGGGAAGGAGAAGACTGTAGGAGAGAGAGAGAGAAAGAAGGAAAAGAGATGTGAAGAAAGATAGGTTAAGAGGGAGGGAGAGAAGGGGGAGAAAAAAGGAGGACAGGGAGTCAGAGGTAAAGAGAGAAACAAGGAGAGCAGGAGTCAGGAAGGAAAACATGAGGGAAAAGAAAAAAG
Source organism: Larimichthys crocea (assembly GCF_000972845.2). Classification (NCBI taxonomy): domain Eukaryota; kingdom Metazoa; phylum Chordata; class Actinopteri; family Sciaenidae; genus Larimichthys; species Larimichthys crocea. The sequence goes on along the minus strand of NC_040024.1, from coordinate 547,268 downwards.
ACAAAGCAGCGCAGTCTTTTTATCACCCGCTGTAACTGATTAAGGAGGCCCCAGGATCTTGGCAGAAGTGCGGATCTAAGACTGGAAGAGGAGGAGGAGGAGGAGGAGGAGGAGGAGGCAGGAGCACAGCACTGACCTATACCTCAGAGAACTAGACCTCCTCTGAACAGCCACTGTATCGTCTGCATTATCAGATCAACACTGTCCTCTTCACACGAGCAGTCATGTGATCAGACAGGTCGTAAAGAAGCCAAAAGTTTATCCAGGTGCCTTAAATCTAACTAAAACTGAGTGTATCTTAAATAAACCTCTCATAGAGCTTTATTAGCACAGACAAATCACCTGTGTTACTAATAACATCAACGCTGGCTCTGTTCTATTCAAGTGCCACAGTTAGCCCTGACAGTGTGACAATGATCCGCCATGAACAAGACCAGGACCCTGAAACTGAAACAGCTAAAGAGAATTCAGCCATCTTTCATTTAATCATTCACGCCCGTGTGTTTCCTGCTGTAACATGTCAGAATGTCACTAACTAGCCAGCCCAAAGTCCAAAAATACACCTACCACCAGCTCTAAAGCTCACAAGTTAACACGATGCATCACTTTATGTGTTTATGTTTTGGTTTGTTTAGTTTGGAGGGTAATCTATTTATCGAACTACTAACTAACCATAACCATTAGGGTCTAAGGACAGAGGGTGTCACTCCCTGTACAGATTGTAAAGCCCTCTGAGGCAAATGTACTTTGTGACTTTGGGCTACACAAATAAAATTTAATTTGATTTAATTTGATTTTCATTATTAATTCATCTCAATTATGTATCAGTTGTTTAATGTATAAAAGACCGAGCTGATGTCCTCAAATGTCCTATTCTGTTTGTAACCCAAAGACATTCAGTTTACTGCCACAGTGAACTGAAGAAACATAAAAATATTCATATATGAGGAGCTGAAATCAGAGAATTTGGACCTTTTTTTTTTCTTTAAAATTAATCAAAATGGTTTTTAAAATGAATTATAAAAATAGTTAAAAATATATATAATATGTTGATTTTATTTTAAAGGTTGTCACTTAATCAATTATTTGACTTATTGTTGCAGTTCATTCATTCCTGAACATGAGATTTTAATGTGAACTCAAAGCTAAACTTAACCTAAAGTCATCTCTGACAGTCAACATGCCTGATCTGTACATGCTGAATATAGCCTATATTTATAATAGAACATTTGGTAACCATGGTAATATTTAAGTATATCAGTGCAGCATTTTCTCTGATACATTTAAGTGAAACCTCACAACCACACAGTAAACAACCTCTTTGAATACCACGGTGTAAAATGTCCTTTGTTTGGTCACATTTCTGTCTGCTTTTCCATATTTATATAACATATGAAGTCCAGTTGCAGGCTCAGCTAATAATATCCATAATCAGTCATTTCATGCTGAGCTTTTGATAGCTCCACAGAACATAAACATGAACAATGAAAGCAGTAATGTACTGCATGGTTTGAAGGCACACTTAGTCTTACCAATCCTATTCACTGAATTGATGTAAGGTGGAGGTGTACCCCGCCAACAATGTCGCACCAACTCCCACCCAGATTCTCAGCATGTTTGCAACTAAACTGTATTAGTCCAACAGCACAGTCCCATCCTGTATCACGTACAAGAACTCCACTGGCAAAACTACATGTGTAATATAACAAAACAACAGCAAAAACCAATATCATAGTAAACTGATTTTATTATGCTACCACACACTACACAAGCGAAGGCACTGTGTACATGACAGAGACTGACCTGATGGAGTAAGGACAGGTGAAGCGGGTTTGTCTGTCTCTCTGGTCTGCCTGCATCTGTAGCAGCCGTCCAATGACCTTTATCAGCCCCTGGACGTTTCTGTTCAAGTCAAAAAGAAGACACACAGAATGTTTAAACACAACGACACAGGTGTCTATTTAAAGGAATAGTTAATGAAAATATCTCATTTGCTGAAAGTGAGATGAGCAGATCAGCTGATCTGTGTGTTTAGTAGAAAACGTCAGGATGTTGTTGTCTGGCTCTGTCCAAGTTTAAATATACACCTATGATATATCTCATTTGTTTAACTTGTACACAAACAGAAATGTAAAAAAATGAAACTCCACTTTGTGGAACTATTTCTCGTCTCAGCTTTAAAGTGAAAAAAATAAACCTGCAACCATTTTACTCTTGGAAAATAAGCCAACCCGACCCAAAAGTTCAGCGCTTCCTTTTCAGACAATATGAGGACAATAATTGACTTCGTTTGACCGACAGAGTCCTTTAAAACATCATTTTAAAAGCATCTCACAGGTCTGCAGAACATGTGCCTGAAATCTCCAATCTCCAATTGTTTATCTGTCAAATTAATGTTTTCAAGGTCAAGTATTAACTTTCATTCACAGTTTTTAAATTTCTTAAAGTAAAATTATCAAAAGAAGTTTGTTTTGTTGGTAACGGTATTGTGTAGCATTGACAAATCCAGCCCTAGCTCTGCTATGTTGCTGTAAAAGCATTCATTAATATATTTTCTTTAACAGGTCCACTGTGTCAAATCTAGGTAGCTCTATTTCCAGACTCTGGCATGAATGGAATATTACATGCATAATTAGGTTTTCATTAGTGTATGATCACCTGACAACAAGACTCATTATGTTCCTGTGACATTTGAGTGTTTTTGGGGGTGGATGTGGTTTAGGAAGTAGAGCTCCTGAAGGCTGTGCCATTGGAGTGTGAATGTGATTAACTACCAAACTGATGAGGAGTTGGCACCTTGCACAGCAGTCAGTGTATGAATGTGTGCATGAATGGGTAAATGAGATGTGTAGTGAAAAAGTGCGAACGGCTGACAGTCAGGTCCTTTAAAACTGTATTAACATCTTTTTTTGGCCATTTTGGAGCAGCGCAGCAAGGACAAAGAAACAACATCTGACATATTATCACTATAAACAGCTGTTGTGGCGAACTTGTTAGCAAATCATGGTTTATTTATCGACACAGAGCAGCATTATGATTTAGAATGTTTGTGCCCGTCTTGTGAATGCAAGTAAATATTCTCTAATAACTCTTTTAGCGCTGACTTGGTCTCCACCAACTCCTGAAAAACATATCTGGCTCAGAAGAGTAAAATCTTTGGGCTTAAAACCAAAACAATGGGCTAAAATATTCAAAAAAATAAAAAATTCTGCAGAGTGGTTATTCTCTGTGGATTCCTCATTACAAGTGACTCCTTTCACAGACACATAGTCATTGATCTATTGTTCTTATAGAAATATTAAAAATGAGTCCCACCAACCATTGTAAAAAAGGTCATTTCAAATGCTGACTCAACATTTTCCATATAAGATGAGTCATGTTACGTTGAATAGAAAAGGTCACTTTGCAGTTGACTTGACTTGATCCTCCTGCTCTGATGGTCGGGACATGAGAACAATTAACGGATTCACGTCAGCAGAGAAGGCATGGACAATGAATCAGTGTCCTATTACTGAAACCTTGTTTATTCTTCTGTATAGAGGCGCTGTGTTCCATACAGTGTTATCTAACTCAAAGGACAATTTAGATTTATTAAATTAAAGTGTTCAGGCACGATGCTGTGTGTTTGGTGTACCTGGCAGAAGGCAGGAGGTTGAGGACACTGTTGAGGACGTAGTGCAGGTCGGCGTGGCCTTGATCCACGAACAGCACAACGGCATCACAGCAGGATGAACGCACCAGAGCGTGGTCACTGCAGCACTGCTGCCACAGAGACTCCAACGCTGGACCCTGACAACACAGCAACAACACACACAACTCAAGATCTGAGGCCAGATTTATAGTATCCGTCAAAAGTTGGGACACACCTTCTCATTCTATGGTTTTCCTTTATTAGGGTTTCTGTGTAATTAGTATTTTTTGTGTTGGCTTACAGTAAATAGTCCTATTTAACTACTCTAGTAATCCATATATTGGCAAGAACCACTTAACTAAGTAAAGAGAATCAACGGTCCATCTTTACATCAAGATATGAAAATCTGTCAATCCAGAAAATATCAAGAACTTCAAATGCGTCTTCAAGAACAGTCACAAAAAACAATCAAAGTACAGAGGAGAAGTTCACAACAAGTGGAAATCTGGACTTTGGTCTGTTGAGCCAAATTTAATTTTTTTGGTTCCAACTGCTGTGTCTTTGTGAGATGCCGAAAGGTTGAATAGATGGTAGCTACAACTGTTGTTCCCACCATGAGCAGAGGAGGTGGTATGACAGTGTGGGGGTGCTTTGCTGTGGGCAATTTTTTCAAAATTTAATTTGTTTTGATGAGTTGGCCACAGAGTGAAGAAAAAGCAGCCAACGAGTGCTCAGAATATGTGGGAAATCCTTCAAGACTGTTAAGCTGAAACTACTCCAAGCTACAAACTCATGAAGCTCATTGAGAGAATGTTAAGAGTGTGCAAAGCTGTCACTAGTAATTGTCTAAAATGTGCAATTTCATAGTTCTGATGTCTTGAAATAAAGAAAAAACATTAAATGAGATGATGTGTACAAACTTTGACTTAAGTGCCATTAAAAGAACTTCACAGCCCAGAAGCAGAAAATGGTTCTAATCTGTGTGGAGTTTCCTTTCACAGACGTATAGTCATTGATCTATTGTTTATATATAAATATTCAAAAAAGGAGTCCCATCAGCCAAAAAAGTCCAATCGTTCCAAAATTCTGACTCAACCATTCCAAGCATATCAAGATTGGAGCCATTGTATTTTGAACAACTTGGTTCTTGTTACAAGGAAGTGACTAACTTTTTGAAAAAGTTCCAAAAGTTAGAACAAACCCTTACTGTGTTAGCTCATGTCCAGACATGATGTTCACATTTAGGAGTAAAGAATCCATTTCACTGAGCCTTTACACCAAAAAACAGATTGTTATTAAAGTAATTCACCTGGGTGGAAGACTGTGTGATTTGTCCATTTGGCCCTTTCTCCTTTAGTACAGCAGCAACAAGATTTCTCACCGTCTGGAAAACAAAAAGCAGGACATCGTGTAAATAATCCTCAATAAAGTAAGGAAGGTTTTTCAGAAGGATCTTTCTATTGGTTTGCTGAGCCATTTAAAAAGGTCAGATTTATGGGGATCTAATTACAGAATATGGCAGAAATATTCAAAACTTTATTTTCATCGTTGAGCCTTTTACATCAGGTCTTCTTCGCTTGTTGAACCACCATGTTCTACAGTAACAAATTGCTTCCAGATAGGGCTTTTCATATTTTTTTGCATGTTTCACAGCCAACAGGAGAGAGAGAGGCGAGGGGGTTGCACTACTAAACCTTACACACTGTAGATTTGAAGGGGGGGCACCTTCCTTCCTTCCTTCTTGGTAACGTGACAAACCTGTCTCTGGTTGAACTCCTCAAATGTTTTCTGTCATGAAAACTAGTCACTCTGAATCTATACTGACCACCATTCTGTCTTAGTAGTTACATAGACATCTGACAGAGAAAGATTTTAGGTGGAGGTAACAAGTGATAAGAACGCAAGAACTCATTTGTATAACCGACGACTTTATCTGGAAACCCGTGCTATAGCTGGAGACAGTGCACAGATGTGCAGGGTGGGTGGACCTGGACCTGTTCAGTGTGCTTCATCAAGATCTGGGTCCAGCAACAAACAGATCCAACACCTCATACAACTACAAACTGTTGTTGTACATTTCTGTTTGTGTACAGAAACCAAGATACGAGGTGTTGGGTGATGGGTTTTTGAACGTTGGACAGACTCGGCAGGCTAGCAGTTTGCCCCTGCTTCCAGTCTTTATGCTAAGCTAGGCTAGATCTTTTCCCAACTTCCCAACCACGTGATCGTCGAGTCAGACCATGAGTCAGTAGCTTACCTGGGCTTGTATGACGGGGCTGGGGAAATCAAATCGTGTCTTCAAACTCTCCGTCATATCTGCCAGTCATGCCTGAGAGCAGAGAGAAACGCCGTTAGAAGAAGTTCACAAAAGTTAATGACGGTAAAAAGTGTCGTTCTCTTCCAAGAACTCAACGTTCAGTCAGACAACACTACAAAAGGAAACTTATTCAGAGAGAAAGCTCGGTGCTAGCCTTCTTTTTAACTCAACAATATCACATATCACAGGAGTCAGCCTTTGAAACAAAAGCTAAGTGACGCAGCCACCTGTTGCTTCGTAGCATTAATGGAGCAAACATTCCTGGGACAAGCACTGCTTGGAGGTATTCAGACACTGACCCTTTGAAAGCCGATCTCTGCCATGCGTTATCAAATTATTGCCCTGCAGCCATGACATAATTTTGCATTAAATTATTCACAAGTCATCGGGATACCTCACCCACTCACACTAACTCAAACAGGTTGCTAAGCAGATGTGTGGCCCATCTCAGGTTGTCTCATTAAAGGCTGACAATATGCCGTACAGGTGCTGACCACCAGCTGTCTGAGGCCTCCACACACTTCACAGCTGCTGCTTCAGGAGGCAAGATTTGACTGAAATAGGTCTGCTGCGCCAAGTCACAAAAACTAGACTGAACACTGGTATTCAATACACTAAATCAAATTGAGCCCATTTTGGAAAGATAACTCATTCTAAAAACTAGTTAATTGAGCCCATTTTGGAAAGATAACTCATTCTAAAAACTAGTTTATTTTTAAAAAAAAGGTTAGGGTTAGGGGGTTAACCCTTTTATCTTTTACCTTCCTTCTTACCTTTTTTACCCGATCTCGGGGAAAGTAAGAGTCTTTTAAAGTATCTTTTATATTTTTTTCCCATGTGCCCGTGCCCTTCGCAAAACTTATTATAAGCATTGTGTCCACTTACACCTAACCCTAACCCTTATTTTGTTGAATGAAAAATACAGTCTGCTGGAAAATGTGTAGATTTCTTAAAGTAAGGAATCAAAAAGAAAGTCATGTTTTGTTGCCAGTAACATAAAGTGGCTGATATTTTGTCTTTTCAAAAGCCAGAAGAGGTTTTAAAAAGGTGTCCTTACTAATGTTAGCACTGGACTGGAAACTGAAGGAACCTAAACTCCACAATCGTTTGGTTTGTGTGCAGGTCAAACAAACACGATACGACGTGTTAATGAGTGACCTGAAGAGCTGTCGGAGGTCTATTTTTGATCTGTACCAACCTGACACAGCGGTTTCTCTTCTAACGGTGAGCAAGAAAGTGAATTTCCCAAAGTGGTGGAACTCTTTAATGCATCTCCCATAGCTGGATTAATTTCAGGGCGAGGCCAAGAGAAATTCTTTTATACTATTCATTAATTGGTTGTTCTATAAAAATGTCAGAAAATGGTCAGAACCTCACCGAATCCATCTTAAATTGACTTGTAAGATTTTCAGTATTTTAGCACTGGGTCAGTGAATTCCATGAAACCAACATGTGTGTGTGTGTATTGCTTCACGTGTGCTCAATTATCTTTGAGTCATTTGTCAAGGAGAAATGCCAAACCATTACTGTTTCCAGCTTCACCACTGTGAGAATTTAGTTTTTCTGTGTTTATGATTGTATATTATATATCATATCCGTATATCTATATTATGGATTGTCGGTTGGATAAAATGAGACATTTAAAGACAACACCTTTGGCTTATAGAACTTTTTTTTTTACTATTGCTACATAAACAGATATAAAATATCAATTCATGTATTTAAAACATACAACAATCCACCAAACAGGTCTTTGAAACATTGTGATGAGTGTTATTTCCTATATTATGGCATTTAATAGAACAGTAATGAATGAATGATGAATAACTAAAAAGAGAAAAACACTCAGTGGCGCTCAGAGAAGAAAAAAAATGATTCAATGAAGTGAAGAAAACTGCACAGATCAAACCTTTTGGGAACGTTCCTCTAACGTTTGTCTGTCAATCAATGTCTGTAAACCGATATATTGGTTTAACATTACTATAAAGACAGGGAACACGAGCCTGGCGTAGCCTCCGTCACCCCCTCCCCAAACACAGACACCCAACCCACCCCCCACTGCTGTTATCTAACTGATAAGCCAGCCTGCTTTTGCTGTACTGTCCACCGCCCTGCTCCTGCACGCTCCACACACACTGCCATCAGCTCCACGGCCACATGAACAGGTAAGTGAGCAGCACCTGCGACTACACGACTAGAGTCCGGACTGATCGAGAGCTCATTTACTGATGTTTGTAGAGAGAGTGTGTGTTCATCCTCAACTATCTGCATCTCACTTGTGTATCTAGCATACCTCAGCCTAGAACTTTTTCAATTAGCTTGACAGGAATGTGGGAGGTGGATGTTTGTTCTTCCATGAAACTTATAACAACAGCTCCGTCATCACTTGTCATGTGTTACAGTCATACATTTCAAAGTAACTGTCCTCTTCTCTGATTAAAAAACTGTCCATGCTCAGCTGAACCTCAAAGAAACTAAAGAAGTTTGTCCAGCACGTTGTTCCAGTGCTTTCTCCAGCATATTTACCTTACAGCAAAACAATATAGGCTGGCCTGTACTGCTAGGTCTGCATTAGCAATAGAAGAGAGGACAATGCACCGACAGTGTTGAGCCGACAGTGCTTTAGAAATGACACCAGTGAGGCTTTACCGTGTGACACTCTGCTGCTGTGAGCTGCACATGCCGGGCGGACACATGGGATTTTTGGTGGCCTTTCAGGTGGCACAACACACACCCTTTGACTGCCGAAACCAAAGCAGCACAGAGCACCCACTCAGTTAACGCCACAGGTTTGACCTAAACTGGTTAGTTTAGAGGAGGACTGAAACTAATTATTATTGATCAATCTGTGAATCATTTACTCGATTAATCGATTAGTTGTTGGGTCCAGAAAATGTCAGAAAATAGTAAAAACATCAGAGGAAAGCAGAAAATATTCACACTGACGAGCTGAAATCAGACGATCTGTTTTTGAATTTTCGAAACCATTAATTGATTATCAAAATAGTTGACGATCAATTTAACAGTCGACAACTTTTACCTAATTATCGCAGCTGTAGTTAAAAGCTAGTTTTGATTAATCAGTGATCACTTCGTTAGATAGGGCTGGTTGATCATTGTTTAGTCATGAACAATAAATCAATTCATTGATCAAAAGAGGATTCATCAACAGCAATTCTAGTAATCTATTCGTTGTTGTTTGTTAAGCAGAAATGTCAACATTCTCCAAATCTACAGTCAGCTCTGAGGAATTATGATGGGCACTTTTAATATTTGTGACTTTTTACAATGTTTGATGTTACAGGTTGGTAACATAAAGGTATGCATACAGTTATCAGCATGACAAAGACTCAGTTCTCTGTCAGTTATTCAGCGAGGTCTGAACACATCAATGGACAGCCAAAAGGATGCACCCAGCATAAAGTTCAAAGTAAAAGCACACAAAAATGTTTCATATACAGCTAGAATAAGTCACAAAATACCATCACAAACGCCAATAAAAGTCTTTTTATCAGGATATATTTTATCATTTTCAGTTATTTAGTCCTACAAACTCCACAAACAAAACTGAGAGGACGTCGACACAGCTTCGACAGATTAAAGTTACCACGTGGAGTTTCTGACCACTAGTAGCGCTGTGGAGCAACGTGTTTATGAGCAGGCCTGTTTATTTACATCTCTCACACACACACACACACACACACACAAACGAGTGACCTGACACCATAGACTGCATATAAAGACGGACAGCGCGACAACTTCAGGAGTCAAACCAAAACATCTCAATCGCCCCCTAGTGGCTAGTTGCTCACATTAGATTAGATAATTCAAAGCGCATATCTAATCAGTTTTAGGGAAAGTTCTATCAGGCTGATGCATGTTCACATTTTTGAAGTTATGCGTTGACATAAAAGGGGTGCAAGCTATCTATAACAACATTAACACATTTATCAGCTCACTTGGGGTCAACGATTCCATTTAAGACGTGTGAATGGTCAGGAAGTAGTTCCATGTTACACTATTTTTAATTATTGTTATTATGTCTATACGGTGGGTTAACTGAGCTGGTAGTTAACATTTCTGGACAGCATTAGTGCACACACACACACACACACACAGACACACACACCTCGATTGCTTTCCTTTATGCCAGCAGCTGCTGAAACAGTTAAAGTTGTTCTCGACTGCCTGGTCTAGAGGGAAAGTGATTCAGGTCCATTAAATCTGTACGGCTCTGCACAGGGTTAGTTCACTCAGGCACAAACCTAAATTACAAACATGTTCCCATAAAAAAAGCACGACTGTAGTGTGGAGTTGTGTGTGTGCAGCGGAATCTAAGGGAACTTCAGTGTTCTCTGTGCACGGTGACGTTCAGGTACATTAACATCAGCCATAAAAACAAGTCCCTGTAATGTAAAGACGTCCGCTTTAAGTTTGACTGCTCCTAAAGTCATTTTTGTAGAAAACACTGGAACAGTCTGGAGATGGGTTTGTGTGTTTTAGTGGGTGAATGCATTGTACAGCTCTTTGGTGACCCATGCAAGCAGGTAGCACACATCCAAATGAAGAGATTCCAAAAAATCTATATAGTTTCTGTGGCACAGTCAGCACAGAGCATCCAACATGGTCACACACACTGACTCTGACCAATCAGAGGTCTTCCTCCTGACAGTGTGACTCTTTCATGCTACCTTACCTACACACCACATGACACATGATTCCATGTCCAGCAGTGAGTGATGATGCTGCAGATCACTGCATCTCTGCATTTTAGCACCAGGTTGTTGTTATTTTTCTGTTAAACCATGTCCTCTGATAGATCATATTCATGCCGAATTAAAGTATGCTCCCTGCTGCCTCAGATGATGCCTTCATCGGCGTTCTGTGCGTCGGAAAACTCTGCTAATAAGTAAGTGAAGGTTAAGTTGGCGGATTTTTCAATGGGGTTAGCAGCGGCGCGGTGCTGATGCTGGCTCCGTGTCGTGCATACAGAAGCTGAACACAGACCTCAGGCAGACAGGCGTCTGCTACATCTACAGACAGTTCATATTATTATTAATATTCAGAATAAAATGAAATACAACCAATAAGACAGCAGATGAAGTTAGCAGAGGCGGCTAATGACAGCTATCAGAGTCATCAACACTGAAGCTAAAGCTGCTCGACAGGAAGTGGACTCGTAGTAACGCAGACCGTTACACTGTATGATAACGTTACTGCAGCGCTCGGAGTCACATGTTAAACTCTCTGTTACCAGTTTATAAACTTCTGCATGTTGATGATCAAACTTTACCTTCATTCATCCAGCCTGCCAAGAACGCGCATGCAACTACGGCGAGCGTCGAGGACCAAAAGCGACAGAGAGCACAAAATCAAACACAAACACACACACACACACACACACACACACACACACACACACAGCTGGGTTCATAACGGGTTGTAATGCATTACAGCAGTTAGACATGTGGATGTATGGAAGCCTTTGGCTGCCCGCCTTCAAATTTTATAATCAGATTTTATAATTAATTTTGTCCCATTTGTTGTTCAATTTGTCCCCCATGTTTGTCCCATTCAGAGCTCAGCTTTAACCCCAGTGGGCTGCTAATAATAATCAGAATAATAATCAAAATACTTTAATATTTTTGTTACAATACTCCAGTATATAAACAAACAAAAACAATTATGTAAACACGTAACCATTTATTAGGAAAAAACAACACAAAGAAAAAACACGACAAAAAGAAAGAAAAAAGATAATAACACACAATACTGAAGGAAATTAACATGATATCATTTAAGTGGGAAGGTGTGAAAATTATAAAGAGCTTTATGTTACATTGCAATGCAGTGATTAGTCCACTAGAGGCAACTCAATTCTACACACTTGGACCTTTAAGTTTTTATTTTGGTTAGATTATAAATTTTTTAATACATTCAATTGAACACCAGACGTTTTTAATCTTTAACAGATTTAATAGTTGGGAAATGGGGAAAAATAAAGCTTAATTTTAAACAAATTCTTACATTTAAATATTGACAATAACATAAAGACTTCAACAATAGTAACATGTCATTTCAGCTCACATGTGTCATGACAGATGTGTTTTTCTCCAAACGTGTTGATCACATTATTTTCATCATTTATCTTGCCAGACACGTAAACAATAGAGAAAGTTCAGAGTGGACTTTACAGGAAACAACAATAACAACAGTCATAATTTTCATCACACATGAATTTGCCGTTTAGCTGCTTTTCAGGAACGTCTCGTGGAAACTGTTGAACACGCTTCATTCGCCGGTTTCCTCCTGGGACGTGAAGGCAGCATAATTACAGGACGCTTGCGGCCACCTGATTGGAGGGCCGTATATCTGCTCTTCTCTCATTGGCTGTTTACGTCTCGTGCTCTGCCTGCAGCCCCAGCGGGTACACCAGGCTGCGCGTGCGCTTTGCACTCTCAGCGTGGTTAAGAAACTGAATTGAGGCGGGGAAGTACCGGAAGTGATAGATTTTCACGCTCAAAATAAAAGAACGGAAAATAATGGATAAGAAGAAAAGAACGCAGTACGCACGTAATGAAGCTTGACTTTATCCTTATCCCACAGCAGTTTGGTGGTAGTTAATCCAAATTCAGATACAGGAGCAATGATAAATATACACATTAAGAATGTTTTTATCTGTAGTCTCAGTCAATCATGAAAAGTAAGATCCATCCTCCTAAACCAAAATATAATAGTGTGTGAATTTCCATGAAGGCACACACCTGTGTTCCAATTTTCATACCTACTACATTGTAACATTGCAACCTTGTGACGTGGTGGATGTTCATATGCTGAAGTGGACTTTGTATATTATATCTATATACTGTAAATGTATATTTCATTCTGACCACTTTTTTCCAACACTTAATGAATTCATAATTTACCCATCATAATTTTATTCCTGCCATAGCATTCATGTTGTATGGATGGAATTACACGCAACTAAAATTAAAATAAATTAAATTAAATTAAATTAAATTAAATTAAATAATAAATAAATGCTTTTTCTTTTTTTTAGTAAACACTATGTATTTAGACTATATCTTGACACCGTCTCAAGAAAGGGCATGCACTCACTATTTCTAAAGTAGTATGTGTGTTAAAATATCATGACATTTTAACAGACATCCTACCTGTAAGCATTGCTTTCTTAGTATCCTGCACTTCAGAGAAGTCGAGAGGCACCGCACTGCAGGCATTTTATTTTGAAAATCCGCAAAGGAACGTCTCTAGGTCAGTGCGCGTGATTGACAGCCGGCGAGCCTTTGAAAGTCTTGAGTCTGACTTGAGTCCAGGAGAGACCATGTCCGCCGTCATAGGCAAACTGTACTCACCTCTGCTCTCATTTAAAACTCATTCTCCATGAAATAACAGTAACGCGGGGCCTCAAGGATGGCCAACTCGGTGAGTAGCCGGTTGGAGGATTTGCTTGCCAGCCCGGTGTAACGGAGTGTATGTTTGGACGCGGAGCTGTTTTGTGACACCGGAGGAGTCGGTGTGTTTTTTACTCCGTAACGAGGATTTTTTTCGAGCCGTACAGCTAGCTAGAGCCGATACGTGCCGCTGTGTGCTGAATGAACAGCGCAGTGCAGAACTCCGCTCGGAAAACGGACACTTGAAATGTTTCTGCGCTGTGCGCTAAAAACGCGTTTGTTAATGCTCAAATGAAGAGTGTTTCTGAAAGGTTACTGTCCGTGTTTGAGTTCGGCGTAATGTTACACTGAATACATGAAGTAACGCGTGGACGGGGGAAGATTCCAACTTTCTCGTGGGCTTTTCTCGTTATTTTCATTTCATTCTGCTAAGCCGTGGAACTGTACCCGCGGGTTCAGAGCAGACTCATGTCAGCATTGTGAAATCAGTGGGAATGTTTTCACTTCTTCATGCTGGATTTACCTGTGGATTTTAAGCTGGTAGTCAGAAGTCTTAGTGCAGGTTCTGCAGGTGTTTTCATTAAATTAGCACATTTTTGAATGGAGTCTGGCCTGACGCTCTCCATGCAGCATTAAAGCAGCATATCACAGCTCGGCTAGGAAAGACTTCCACACTCTGTCACCCACGTGCATTGTTCTGTTTCCAACCTTCATCTTTTCTTGACTCTGAGCAATAACCCAACATCTTTCCGCCTTCACAGGGTGCTGTTCAGGTGAAACTAGAACTTGGTCATCGTGCCCAGGTCAGAAAGAAACCCACTGTGGAAGGCTTCACCCACGACTGGATGGTGTTTGTCCGAGGACCGGAGCACAGCAACATTCAGCACTTTGTGGAGAAAGTAGTTTTTCACCTGCACGAAAGCTTCCCTAAACCAAAAAGAGGTGAGGCGACGACAAGACCTTTTGTTTCGTGTTTTCTTTGGCACTGTTTCCTCAAAGCAGTGGGGTCATGCAGGAAAGGGGGGGGGGGTTCAAAGCCCCTCACACCAGCAAGCATCCGCAGTGCTCGTGTCCCCGTGTCTGAACTGACCTCTGACATCTGTGGCAGAAAAAGTGAATTTCCTTTACCGCTTTCTTTGGGGTAAATCCCAGACGACGCTCGTGTGTCGGTCAGAGCTGCTCGTTGCAGTGTAAAGGTGAAGCAGTGACAGGTATGCTGCTTTTGGTGGGATGCAGCTTGCTTGAAGAATTCTAACGGTTGATTGACTGCAGCTCTGGTGGGTCTGATAAAGTCCTGGTTGCAGTCTGAGTCAGACTGTAAGGGGCCATCTACATGAATGTGTCTATGGATGGATGAGTGTCTTCTGTGTGTTCTGGTTGGTTTGTTTGCAGTCCCGTCGTGTGAATTCTTTTGCTGCAGACTGGTCACCAAAAACTCTAAACTGTCCTTCAGTAGTCGAGTCTCGCTGTCGGGCCGCTGTTCTGGACCGATGACTAAAGATCCCTCGTGATCGTGGGGTTTTCTTCTCGGGCAGCCTCACACGGTGGTTCAGGTCTTCGTGGTCCAGCATGTTTAGGTGTGTGAGGGTAAAAGAAGGGATGGGATCAGATATCCTCTGGTTAAGGATTTTTAGTTTGAGTTCAGGCTTGCGATCAGTTCAGTGTTGATTCCCCTTGTTGTTCCTCTTGTTGATCAGCACCCAACATGTTCTCGTCTTGTTCAGCTGTTAGTTCCTTTTTTCTTCTCGTTGTGTCCTAAAATAAATCTGCAGTTTTCTCTGGCGTTAAGAAAAGTATGGTGATGAGTGTCTGTGAGATTTAAAGGAATTTCCCCCAAAATTCAAATGATTACTTGAAAATGAAAATAGTCTGCAGTTATTTCTAGTTTGTTTAAGTTATGAATTCATCGGCTCGTCGTTGTAACTCTGAATGGATGCCTGAGCTTGGAGGTATTCAGAGGAGTCATGAGTCTGGCTTCAGTGGACAGTTTTGTCGTCTCATGGTTCTAATCTGCTTCATAAGCATAATTTATTGTTTATATATGGAAAAGGCATAAAATATGAATATCTGTTAGTAACATTAGACAAAAATATGTTGTATATGTAAAAAAAAGAAAAAAAAATACTGCTCTGTGTCTACTTTGATTCCATTTGATTTTTCTCATGAATATTTGCATTTGGTATTTTAGTTCTGTATCTGTACAGGGTGATGCAGGACTGATTCAGATTGTTTTTGGGATAAAGCAGAATATTTGAAGAGATGTGTTTCTGATCATCACAATTAGTCACTAGATAAAATAATCAGTAGATTAATCCATATTGTAAATAGTTATAGCCCCATTTCCATGTCCGAACAGATAGAACAAGTTCTTTGTTATTTTAAACTTGAAACTTAAACTTGACTTCAATCTTTTAAAAAAACATTTTAGGATCTCTGGAACTTTTTTAGGGGCCCAAGAACTTTTTTTAGATCTCAGGAACTTTTTAAGAACGCAGAACACTTTTTAGGAGCTCAAGAACATTTTAGGGCCTCAGGTACACTGTTGAAGTCTGGATATTATACTTGCATTTTGACCAGAGGTACCTGCTTCTGAATGTCGTTTGTTTGCTACAGTTTGCTGCAGAAACTTTTTTTTTTGCAATTGTTCCTGGATTTTATTTCCAGGGACTGTTTGGTGGAAAATGGCCTTTACTGTCCGTGTGTTCTGGCTGAAACCAAAGCCGTGTACATCTGTGTGTAGTCAGCGTACATCTACTGTATGCGACTTTGATAAATAACCGGCTTAGAAAGTGATGGGCCTCAAAGCTGTCAAAGGCTCTGAAAAGAACGATGTGTTTAGAGACAGGCCCCGTGCACACACTAAGTTTGAAACTCTACACTGTATTCATTTCCCCCGGTGCCTCCAAGCCGTCTATAAATCAAATTCCTATCTGCTGATATGGAACCCTCAAAGCTTAAGTTTCTCCTAAAAGGCCTTTGATTACAAGGCACCAAATGAGATTTGGCCTGTGCACACCTCATCCCCTCCGCTTGTACTTTTTGTGCTCCAGCCCAATCTTGATAAATGTGATATGTGGCTGGAAGACTGAGGCCTAAAGCCGGGCAGGAGAATACTTAACCCTCAGTAAGTCTCCCGCGCTGACACATGCCATGAGATCTTTCTCTCTGTCTGTGAAGTCTTTGGGGCCCGTGTGTTTCTACACGGTGACAAATTGTGAGCCAAAGTGCTTCCTGATCTGTTTGGATCTTCAGATGCTCCTGAGAGCTTTGGAGTTGAAACACAGCCCGGCCGTAATAAATCACAGAGAATGGATCTAGTGTTTCATTTGTGAAAAAAGTGCTCAGGTGAATGGAGCATTTTGTTACAATTCATCTACCCACAAGTCAACTCTTTGTCCGAGTGTTTACATTTAGCGATTGTGACACACTGAAACATACTGCAGACTTGATTAGAATCAGTAACGTGAAACCAGAGCTACCTTTGTGTGCTCTGACAGACTTTACAGTCCAGTTAGATTGTGATGAAGCATGCTCATTTTCCTTCCTACCTGTCCCATGTAGTCCTGCTGAGTCCCTGTTCCCACCTCCGGAGGGTTCTCTCTGCTCAGCACATGAGAGACGGGTCCAATATTTCTATTTGAAACATGCAGAACAACAAAGATGGAGTCACTGTGCGTAAAAAAAGTGACGCTTCAAACAATTAAACCATAGACTAATTACTCAGCAGCTTAATGTTTCAAGCACAGCTGCCTAATGCAAAGCTGCTTTTCTTCTTCTTTTCTCAGAAAAAAATCAAACTAATATTTGTAGAGTTGATCAAGAAAAAAACATTTGGAGACGTTACCTTGGACTCTTTACACATCCGTCACTCAACAAAAGAAATCATCTGAAAGTATTTTCAATAAGAAATTAATTGTTGCAGTCATTGTTCAAGCAAAAATGGTCAAATATTCAGTTTTCAATGGAAACTGCAGATTTTCTCTGTCACATACAGGATGACAGGAAATAGATTTATCATTGTGGCCGTTAAGAAATTGTGAATTACATTTTAAAGACCAAAAAATGTGTATATCTAAACATTTCATCAACTAAATGATGAACTGATGAATAAAATATATATATTTATATTTGCAAAGGGGCGGAAAGTTTCCGGTAAATATTTCCATCAAATGTCTGTAGCAAGTTAGGCTGGGGAATTTTGGAAATATTTTTCCCAACTATATTTAAGTTCCCTGTTAAGGGTCAACCTTCAATTTTGTAAATTCCTGATTTATTCCCATAAATTCCTGTTAATTCCCATTGAAAGTTTCCTGAAACTTTCTGAAATAAACCTGCTGATCACTTTTCAGTTATTCAAGGTGACTTCTAAAGAATAGTTTTATTCATCCTCGCAGATATTCACCTTTCAGAGAAGCAGTGGAACTTTGTGCCCGAGGAGCTGCAAACTGACACCATTTAGTTTTTACTTTATCAATTATTCAAATGATCAGTTATCAAACTATTTCTTCATTTTCTGTTGGTTGATGATCTGTTGATGGAACAGAAGTGACCGGCCTGCTCTGTAAACGTGTTGTGCTCTCTCTCTAAACGGTCCAGCAGGTCCACAGCTGGCTGCACACATGCAGGAAGTTTTGGGGTCACTAGCGAGGATACTCACTCTGTCTCTTTGTGTGTTTGAGTCCATTCTGCAGCTGTTGATGGTGACACTCTCCTCACCTGCACGCCTCAATCGCGTTTAAACATGTCACAAAGCTGTCAACAGAAGCTGCACGTTAACATTCTGCTTTCAGACCTTTAGAGATTACAGTTTACTGCTTTTTTTGCTTTCTGGACAGCAGGAATAAGTGTGCAGTGTTAGGGAAGTGGCTATTATTGGTTCCATGCTGTGTAGCCTTGGAAACCTGATATTCAGTGTGAGGAGTGGGATGGTACTGGGAGAAAAGAGCCCGTCTCAGACTGAATGCACTGGAACATTTTTACTTCTCTATGTTTCACCTGGTTTTGTCAGAGGCCGTTCTGGCAGCACACAGTCTGAATCCATTTTCCTGAAACTAAATTAAAAGCTCTGTGCGCTCAGATACCTCCACCTGGATCCTCCCTTTACGTAACTGACAGCGGCGTTTGATGGATGGAGGTTAGCGGCATGAACTTAGCGTCATGATTCTGCAAGAAGGCTGGCAGCAGGAAAACGTTTGTCACATGGACCAGAGATCCCCTGACGGCCTGTCAGGGATTTCAAAAGACTCCTGTACAGATTTAAAAATCCATCATCACCACCTGGTTCACCTGCGGGTCTAATGTTAGAGGCGTGCACTGTTCAGATCTGTGTCAGCCGCGCTGCGTTTTGTAAAGATGCTGACGACAGGTAGGCTCACATGACACGCCGATAGGATTTCAAACGGCTTCTGTGCATCGGTTGTTTCCTTAATGCTGCAGAATGCTGTTCGTCTTATCGTCACGTCATCGCTTCTCTGAATTACCACACACACACACACACACACACACAGTGAAACATAGAAAGCAGTCAGAAAGAGAAAGTGATAAGAGACGCTGAGCGTAACTTCCTCCCGCCCGTCCCGTCCTCCCACACTCTCGGTGATTTGTTGCTCGGCTCAGAGAAGCTGCCAGACACACATTTAGATTAATGACGAATCAGTCAGTAAAGCTGCCACCGCGCTTCATTATTGCCATGCGGTTAACGGGCCAGCGTTGAGGCGTCGCCATGGAGACGGCCTAATGGCAATGCCATCCGAACAAATGGAGGTAAAGAAGCTCTTTGGAACCAGTAAAGGAGGGAGGGGGGGTGTTATTTTGGCAATAGGCGGCAGCGGCTCACGCTGCTTAAGCACCTCATTTGGAGCCTCGGCTGCCATTTAATCTACTCTGGAGATGGCATCTCTTCAAAGGTGTTTGTGATATTTCAGACGATTGTCACTTTTACGGAAAAGATGTAAGCCGGCGTAATGGGAAAGGAATGGGCTCGCTCAGTGAAAGAGAGATTTGTGATGTGTGCAGCGCAGGAAGGATACACAAGAGCTGAGGTTCTTTTTTTTTTTTTTTTTTTTTTAAGGCCGAGGTGCCTTTTTGTTACACGGAGAGAGAAAAAACACTTGAAAGCAAGATCTTTTTTTTCCTACTGGAGGAAAGGGGGTGTGGTGGACCCTCAGCTCGTGTTTATCCAAAGCAAACCTCTAATATCTTTATGACGGCTTGGCATACATGAATATAAATTGATAAAGTGTTGAAATATAAATTTGGGATTTGAAAAATTTTAGAGGAGAAAGAAAAGAGAAAATGTTGCCTTATAAATCATAAATGGAGGAGAAAAAAAACAGTTATTTTTGAAAGATAAAAACATGAATCTAGCGGTGGGGTACGGTGTAACTCCTGGACGCTCACAGCAGTTTCTACTGGGCAGAAAACCACGATGCACACATGGTCTAGATGTTTCCAGAAAAAAAATATCCATCTGTGATAAAACAACACTGACAAATGGTTCAGTCCGATCCACCCCCTCTTTGTTCAGTGTCACCGAAACTTACTGGAAGACCAGAACCCAACACGGCCTGGCTAACAGATCACAACTGTCCCACTGCCAGCGCCATCCCAGTGGGACTCTTTGCAACGCACGCTCCGCAAGTGCCAAGACGCAGTCCTAATTAGAGTTCATGAGGCTGATTCTCCAGTAAATATTTGATCTACAGGGCGGACCAATGTGAAGACTCTGACTGAACTTCCTGCAGTGATCAGTTCAGGACAAACACACACTCACTGTTACAGCCACATTACAGTCACTCCTCTCCTTGTCTTGAGGATGAGCACAGGCACATCTGTTTAACAGCAGTAAGTCATTACCTCATTTGTTCCCATTAGGAGAGTTTGCTAAGTGGCTGTGGTGTGTGTGTGTGTGTGTGTGTGTGATCCCATGAAAATGATTGTAATTGTCTCTTTTTTTTTTTTATGTATCTATCGTTTTCAGACGGGCCGTCCTGTAGGCTTTCTGTTGGAAACATTGGAGAAGTAGCTGAGTGCTGCTCTTAAAAGTGGGAAAGTCATAATTCATGTTTGTTCTTGATCCTGGAAACCTTTTCCACTTGAAAAAAAAGTGAAATGTACTGTCTGAAAATTAGGGTTGGCACCTTCTAGTCGCTCGGTCAATACGGTTTAATAGATCAGACCTATAAGTCACAGAGTCGGAACACATAAACTTGCCCAAACTAACAGTGCTGTCCTTGGCTCTGAATAATTGGACACAATGTCAAAGAAGAAGCAGAATGTTTGTCCCCAGAGGACAGAGCAGCCTGGCTGCATGTGACCAGACTTCAAACTTGAGTTTTTCTGTGTTTTTCTTGCTCATTTTGTTGTTTTTAGATGTTAAACTTTGCTTGTGAGCGGCTGAATCTGGTTGAAAGTCGAGCAGCGTTTTCTTTGGTCGACGACTGAAAACACGTCCAATCAAGTGAAAGTCGTCTGTGTTTTGAAGTGTGTCGTGGGCTCATTACTGCTCCTGTGAGCTGAAACATCTGAAGCGGAGTGTGATCAGCATTTACACTTGGATGCCGCGTGAAGCTTCAGGTTTACACCTCCCGTCATGAGCTCTGCAAAAAGGTGGCCTCAGAGACAGAGAATCACTTACTGAAGTCAAACTACACAAGCACAGTGCAGGCAGGAGGAGTATCTTCTTTCCTTTAAAGAAAGGGAGTTCTGTTCTGTTAGCCAGATTGGCGACAGTATAACATGTGTACACACACACACACACACACACACACACACACACACAGATTGATGCATTAATGATTGGGCCAATATGTTAGCCTCTGGCCATCTCCTGGGCTCTGTGGAACACTCGCATGAAACCTTTTAACTCCCCTCATCCTCCGCTCAGGCTTAATTTGTGGCTTGTGTGCACATACCACATAAGTCAAGTCACTGCAGTGACCTATACATAAGATACAGATCCTCAGGCTGAAATATGTCTCAGAAGCTGCGCTGCATTCCTTTCCTCTTTGCTGTGGCTTCGCTAATGTGATCTCCCTAAGCTCCGATGATACCAGTATTGACCTGGATCTGTGGCACAATGGATGCCACCACCGAGAGCTTAAGAAGTGATTCAGAGATTGCTGATTTGAGTCCCGAAAGAGTTTCAGGGGGGCAGTAGTAACTCAGTCTGTACGGACTTGGCTTGGTAATTGGAGGGTGGCCGGTTCAAGTCCAGCATGGACCACCACGTTTGACTATTTTTCTACCCTTGCAGGAGATGAAAGATGCAGTCTGCGAATGAGCACCTATGGCACAACCTTCTAACTTTATTCATGATTTTGGTGAAACTGGATCAGATTTTATTCACAATATATTTGCTGCTTTTCCCTCTGATGTCCTCAGCCTGCTCAGCTCCAACTCAATTAATCTGCTGTTAGCAGGCAACAGAACCAGACTCAGCAGCCGGACCGCACCAGGTTCGAGCACAGCCTCCGAGACAAAGAGTAAATCAGGTTTAGGCAAAATTCTGTGAATTTTCCAAGTTGGAAATTTTCCATGGGAATTTATGGGACTAAACAGGAATTTACAAAATTGAAGGATGGCCCTTTTAACAGGGAACTTAAATATAGTTGAGGAAAATATGTTTTAGCATAATCTTGACTAAAACAACCAGATTTCATGCAGGTCCACTTGAATATCTGCTGTTCCTCAGTCACATGCACATAGCACACTGCTTACTGCAGGGCTATTGAGGCCACGACCCCTACCTGCACGCTGTTGAAATGTTTTTTAAATTGTTTTATTTTGCATGTCTGCTTATGACAAAACAAAATGTTTAGATTTATGAATGTTTGGATATGATAAACTTTGTTTAAATTACCCCCAGTTTAAAGAATTCCCATTAATTTCCGTAATTCCCATGGAGTTTCTGATATGGAATACAGTTGTCCCTCGCTATGACACGGTTCACCTTTCGCGGCCTCGCTGTTTCTCTGATTTTTTTTTTTTTGTGTGTAATTTTTCAGGCTTTTTTTTTTCAGCGTACTGTACAGTATGAATGCGCATTGTGTTCTGCATCCTGATTAGCTAAGGGAGTACTATACTAAATGCGTTCGGCTAGCCAGATTTACATAAATGTTCAATCGCTAGCAGTGTGACTTGCGAAAGTTTGAACTTTTAGAGTGTTTAATAAGAGAGAAATGTGAGAAAATGTTAATGCCTGTCTGAGAAAAGTGTATAAAAGTGTGTGGTTAGGGGTTTTACGGCCTTAAGACAAAAAATGGCCTTTGTAAAAAATGAAGCTGATTACTTCACGGATTTCGTTTATTGCGGGTTATTTTTAGAACGTATCCATCGCGATAAATGAGGGACCACTGTATTCCCAAAATTCCTGAGCTTAACTTCCCATGGAATGTTTCCTGAAAGTTTCTGGAAATTTACCAGAAACTTTTCATCCCTTTGCAACCCTAAAAACATTACACCACCGAGATGATTTACAAACTTTATGATGTCAAAATTGCTAAGTAACGAACCGCTAACTGTTGTTAGCTCAGTCAGCTAACCGAATTGACTCAATCCCTCGGTGCCATGAACCAAACCCACCTCGGTAGGCTACTGTATTACCTGCCAGACTGGCCATGGCTGGTTTTGGTCGTGGTGTTTGGCGTTTCAGCTGTGTTCACTGGAAGGTAGGCGCTAACACCAGCTCACAGCTCTACCTCCAGTGCATAGTGGTGGGGGTGTAACACACACTCGCTATTGGCTACTGTAAACGTCAGTCAATATCTACAAAGTCCCATCCTGTCTGTTCTTACAAGTAGTACGCAAATATCTGGAAGCAAATGGCATTCTGCTTGTTTGATGTGAACTTGAAGTAACAGAAACCAGTCCTCCATATTTAGATTCTCTGCCATGTAGACTTTCACTGCAGATTACTTTTATTTAGTCAGCTAGATGAAAGGGAACCGCCTTCTCCCTGAACATCCAAGAAAAATGGCTGAACTTCCCTCAGAGCCAGCGGACAAATGGTTTGTTTGTTCACCTCTGTTAGGTTTGTCTCACTTCTGGATAGAAGGGACGGCGTCAGTCAGGAGCAGGCGGTGTTCTGCTGATACAGAATGTGCAGAAATGCTCCAGGATCCACTTTAACATCTCATGAGCCCACAGAACACACATCAAAGAGGACCGGACCAATTACTGCGATCCAGCAGCTGGGACTTTGTCTACAGTTGACACAAGTTCCAAACAGCACTTTTTAAATCGGCGTGTGCATCAGGGACTAAACACGAGGTTGCCTGTGCAGTGTTTTTGGGCTGAAAATATCCAACCCTGTGTGGAAAAGGGCCCTGAGACCCCCGCCTCTCCCCCACCCCCTCTCCCAGTGTCTGGCAGAAATCAAAGAGCTGCAGGAATTTGCCAGTAATTGTTTTACGATTCCTCAGAAATCATACCTACTTGTATAGGTGAACACAAAGAAAGCAAGAGCCATGAAAGCTCCAGGCTGGCTGCTGCTGCTGGCATGAAAGGATGGGGACGGGGAAGGGGAGGGGGTGCAGATAGACGGGGCAGCCACCACCAAATAACAGGAACTGAGCTGTAAATGCCGGCTCTCCCTCGGTTCAGTCAATGAAAGGAGGTTGCAGGAAGTGGTTTATTGAAGCATGGTTTATATGAGCTGTCTGTTGGCAGCTCTTTCACTCCTTTCTCACTCGGCCCTGCCATAAAACATTTGTCTTTTATTTACAGCACCTCCACACACACCAGAGCTGCAAGATTTGAGTCAGGGATCACTGAAGGAGCCGTGCTCTCCCTTTTCATCAGTGAAATAAATGGAGGCAAAAGGTGAAATGATTTGGCACGACTCGCATCAGCTGTTACTGTACCACTCTGGTACAGTGGATTAATATGATCTATTAGTCTATTGACAGATAATAAATCACATTTGAGTGATCGTGGAAGCCGTAGCTCACGTAAAATGACGGAGGATTAGCTTCTTTTCTGTTTTACACAATCGTTAATTGAATCTTTGGTTTGGTTTCCACTTTTCAGTATTCCCTTGATTCATAGATTATGACCTGTTTTTATATTAATATTAGGATGCGCATGTTATCCTAATAACAAGGAGCTTTTGATTCTATGTGCTAAAGATCAGCTAGAGGCTAAATTCCACTCATGGAGTTAATCACGGCCGTTCTAGTCAATGTTTCAGACCCCACTGGAAGCGCTGTGGTCCGGTTCAGAAGAATGAGAATACACATTTTTGAATTTATGGGACTAAACGGGAATTTACAAAATTGAAGGTTTGCCTTTAACAGGGAACTTAAATATAGTTGGGAAAAATATATTTTAGCATAATCTTGACTAAAACAACCAGATTTCATGCAGGTCCACTTGAATATCTGCTGTTCCTCAGTCACATGCACATAGCACACTGCTTACTGCAGGGCTACTGAGGCCACGCCCCCTACCTGCACAGGTGATTTCTGTACCTGGACCACACTTTAGAGCCCAGAGCACACAGAGACTATTGAAGACACACATTTGAGCTCGTGGACTACATGATATCATTCAATCAAAACAATTGGGGTGCATCTGTTGAATGAAGTTATTGTGTCTTACGTTGTTATAACTGGCAGGATTTCTGTCAAAAGATGGCTTTGTAGTTTTTTTGTTTTATCTGTTTGAGCATTGTCTGTCTGATTCTGTACTTCCACTGTATCTGTCTGGATGAGGAGCAGCTCGGCCAAAGCTAACTTACTCACAAGTCTTCATTGTCTTCGGTTACGCTCCAAAAACATGATTCCAAGTGGTGGAATCTGTTGTTTCATGTTGGTGCAAATGGGGAGAAGTTAGGCGTACTTTGATGTGTATTTTTCTTGGATTTCCTGCTTAAATATTTCAGCTGTTGCTCTTCATCTGTTCAGCCACAGTGGCTTTTGTTGGCTGTACTACAAACTAGAAATGTTTGTGTCCCAAATTGCCATGCTTCTCCTTTTCTTTTCTTCAAGTGAAGAGGTGGTTAATATTAATATTAATAAGCTATATATTTTTTGCTTAAGAATGGCTGCATCAGTACATTAGCCGGACACTTGTCTGTCTGTATGTCTAAACCTCATGCAGGTCCACTTGAATATTTGCTGTTCCTCATGCACATAGCACACTGCTTACTGCAGGGCTACTGAGGCCACGCCCCCTACCTGCACAGGTGATTTCTATAATGTTTTTTTTAATTGTTTTATTTTTTTATGCTTTTTTAAAGATATGATACAGTTTGTTTAAATTGCCCCCAATTTACATTTAATTCCCATAAATTACCATAATTCCCATGGAGTTCAATTTGGAATATTCCCAAAATTCAGCTTAACTTCCCATGGAAAGAAACATTTTGTTCCTATGAAGTGTCTTAACCAGTGACCCAATTTGCTGTGGATAAATATTGTTTTTGTTTGTCAGTGAATTCATTGTTAAGTCTGTAGTTTCCTAAACTCCAAGCTGCTGTCTTCAGGTTATCTATAGTGAGTTTAACTGTTTGAACTTCAGTTTTATTATCAATTAAAAAAAATTTAATGTTTAATTTTCAAAGAACTATGAAAACCTAATACACAGATTACATCTGTGTTACTGAGTACATTCATGCTCCCCAGAGGATGAATGAGTACAGGCTAAATTACCAGTTAAATCTCAGCTTTGCAGGCAGAATATGTGAAAATCTATTGATAGTTTATGATGAGATGACTCTTTTACTTTGAACAGTGTCATAACTTTTCCATACACCCCTCAAAGGATCTGAGAAGAGTTGAATGTGCAGTGTGGAGATCTTGCACAGCTGTATGCTAACAGTCTCCCCTCAGCAGCATGTCTGTACATGTGAGGTCTGAGGAGGCTTAGCCTGGTGCACATATGGACAAACCAGGGCTAGTGCAGGTGGAGCAAGTTCCCAGGCACCACCCATAACCATCTCTACCTACACAGTGTTGTTACTGTAGCCTGAGCAATACTGGACTTTTGGGGTTAATATTGCTTTCTTGTTACTTATCTGTTGACATGCATACCGATACATCTGTGATAAGTTAATATCCGCACAGCCAATTTATCAGCCTAGCTCTGGTGATAGCAGTGATTAAGAAAATAACGTGGTGGATCCTGCAGTGAGGAGTGCTGCCAAAAGCAACATGATTAGTGTTAGAAGTGCAGATGAAGGCGAGCTCGGCAGGTTTGACACCATTTATGCTGTGGTAGATATTCTTTTTAATCGAGAGTAATGTGGGCAGTGCAAATCAATTTTTATGATTTGTGCATCAGGTATCTAACAGAGCAGTGCAGAAATGAGCTTATCACAGATATCACACATTGTGTTATTTACAATTGTTGCCAACAATTCACCACTAAAGATTTGTTTGAGGTAGTTTGGAAACTGTCACGACATTTTGGTCACAATTAATAAGGTCAGATTAATCTTCCACACTGTCTGACAGTATCGGCTTGTTCAGCTTCTCAATGAAGATGGGGGAGCAGTGATTTATCAGCTACCTTTAACGCAGTTAACCATCGCATCCTCCTCTCTATCCTCTCAGACATGGGCATCTCTGGTTCAGCTCTTTCTTTGTTTGAGTCCTACGTCACAGGGCGTTTGTTCAGCATGTCCTAGCTTGGACAGTTGTCCACCTCTCATCACCTCACCACAGGGGTGCCACAGGGCTCGGTGCTGGGGCCCCTTACATTTGCTGTCTACACCACCTCCCTGCGTCTGATAATCCGCTCACATGGCTTTTCCTATCACTGCTATGCAGATGATACCCAGCTCTATCTGTCATTTCCTCCTGATGACACCTCGGTCTCTGCACAGGTCTCATGGATAAAGGCATGAGACCAGCTGAACCTCTCAAAAACTGAACTGCTGTATACCATGACACCAACATCAAAATTGACTCCCTATGTCTTGCCTTCACCAGGGTGGCAAGAAACTTAGGAGTTATCATTGAACTAACCTTCTCCAATCATGTCGCCTCAGTTGCCCGGTCATGCCACTTTGCACTTTACAACGTCAGAAAAATCAGACCTTCCTTAACTCAACATGCCACTCAACTCCTGACACGAGCTGTGGTCATTTCAAGACTAGATTACTGTAACGTCCTCCAGCCTGCACAGTGAAACCTCTTCAGATGATCCAGAATGCGGCGGCACGCCTGGTCTACAACCAACCCAGAAGGTCACATGTTACCCCACTGCTCATCAAGCTCCACTGGCTACCTGTTGCAGCCTGCATTAAATTCAAATCACTAATACTCACCTACAAAGTTATCTCCAGTACTGCACCTACCTACTTAAACGCCCTTATACAGGCATATGTTACCTTATATCTGTTGCGCTCATTCAGTGAGCAACGCCTGAATCTGCCACCCGTTCGCTCAAGGCAATCCAGACTCTTCTCGTCTGTTGTTCCCCGTTGGTGAAACGTCCTACTAGATCCTACCAGATCAGGGGCATCTCTCTCTACCTTTAAAAACCTCCTGAAGACCTCTAGCTCTTCAGAGAGGACCTCCTCTCCAACACTACCAACAACTGGACATTATAAATCTACCCCTTTATGAATTGTCACAGCACTTACTGCTGCACTAACACTTTCTTATCACACTGTACCATGACTGTTTCCCTTCTCTGTGAGTCGCTTTGGATAGAATCGTCAGATAAATGACTAAATGTAAATTTGAGCTGGACATCTAAAGTCAGTGTGTTGCATGCTGCACTGCTCAGTATAGAAAAATAGACGTCTCGCGTGAGATGTTCTTGTAATGACTGGCCCAAACAGCAAGCAGCTGCATGTTTTAACCTCTCAAATATCTAATATAGCTTACAGTGCAGGAATCTCCAGCAACATTTGTTTTAGATCCACAAAAAAAATGTTACTAGCCTAATATTGTTTAATATTTCTCACAAAAATCTGTGCTGTGCCTCTCTGAGCCCACATCCGTGTGAGCAGACTCCTAAAAAACATGGAATCAATAATGAGTAGTAGAAAAAGCCTCTCAGGGCTCCTCCACCAAGGACGCAGCGCACTGAGGAGTGAGTGTGGAAACATAACTTCGGAATATTAATGACGTTTTACTGGTTTTGATACCATCGTGCAGTTGCACCATTACTGCGCACGTTACACCGGGTTAATACTTACAGATCCCACAACAAACTATTGTTGTTTGAATCAAGAAGTCGGGCAATGATCAACCTTTTTCAGTCATTCTGTGAGCTGCTCTATGAAGTGATGCTGCACACAGCATGAGGCTGTGAACACTGAAAGTCAAAGCAGTTGGTCACCTGTCTGAGAAGGTGTAAAGCCTGTCGCCTGCAGCGCTTCATCCAACAGCAGCTGCTCCTCACCTGCAATATTTAAACTGATCTGCTGTCAAAAAATGCCCCGAATACCAACACAACACACACTGCATTTCCTGTGTTACTTCAGGAGAGTGAGTGGTCGCTGGGTGCTGACCAGTCAACTGGAGGGTGCTGTGGTCGAGATTTGTGCAGTAGCTTCACAGTTTGATCTTGTAAGCAGGGTGACTTCCTGAGAGACACCTTGAGAAGATGCAGCCTCAAATGTCAGACACACATAATGGTTCTCATGAGGAAAGGGGGGATGTCGGCAACACCTCGTCCCACTGTGTGTGTTGTGTTGTCTTCAATCTGCTATCAGGAGCATCCCTGTGA
Organism: Larimichthys crocea; assembly: GCF_000972845.2. NCBI lineage: Eukaryota > Metazoa > Chordata > Actinopteri > Sciaenidae > Larimichthys > Larimichthys crocea. The sequence continues at coordinate 518,224 of NC_040024.1, read as the reverse complement.
TTTTGACTCCCACCCCCCACCCACTCACGTCACTCCTCCAGCTCTCCATTCCATCTGCGTTTGGTCCCTCGAGGTGGGTGCGGCTTCACACCTTTGTGGTTTTAGTCTAGGATGCACATATGGTGTTGTTTATGTGTCTTCTTCACCCAACCTCTGTTTTCTGACCAGCAAGCTGCTGTCTGTGTTTTTCCACGCTTTACTGAGTGCTGATGGGGTGGGAAGAGGAGTCTGTCCATAACCTGGTTTGTTCATTCAAATCAGCCCCAGTTCCACCAAACAAAGACTCGATGGCAAGTGAGGAGTGTATGCAATCTTCCCAACCCCCGTTCAGCCTTTAACTGCCCCACACTGGCCACCTGTTGGGCCACTTATCTAGTTGAGTTGGACAGCACAGGCTGGGATGTTTTCAGCCTGTCCTGCTCTTTAATCTTCGCAGACTAATCTCGAACCACGTTTGTGTTCCAGGGTCTTGTTGTCGGCTGATTAGCGTGAGGTCGTTTGGGTCAGCAGAGCTCCTGCTCCACTCTGGAGAAAGCTATGGTCTGAGGGTGGTTTTAAGGGACGGTGCTCGGTCAAGCAGAGACACCGTCCTGACTGAGCTGCTAATCACCACCCACCATTGTTAGAGCAGCTCATATCACAGCCACTCTATGTTTTTAGACTGATATACTTTATATGATTGTGGTTTGTTCCACAAAACTGTGTTCATTTTGTATTTCCAAGACTGTTTCACCAGATTCAGCCCTCGGCCTTTTATGGCCCAAATATGTCCACAGCATCATCTGGACATTCAGATGCTGACATTGATTCATAATCTTAGGTTCTTGCTTGTGTTTGAGAACTTCTTCTGTTAAATGAAAAGTATATTTCAATCATACTTCAGTAGTTTAAGTAAGATTTTAAAGTATCTGTAGAGGAATGTGAAAGTTGTATCAAAAATCTGAAATGACACCAAAGAGGTTGTGCAAAAGGATAATCAGGATGTTTAACCCGACATCACAAAGTTATGACATTATATTTCAGGAGCTCTCGTGTTTCTACAGTGTTTGCTTAGTTCTGGACATTGTAGGAAGCAGCTTAATCACTGCCAGAGATAGTGAACATATTTAAAGACCCTCTTTCTGATGTGCTATGAAACATTTAGAAACTTTGTTTGAATTATTTCTAAAATGTCTTGTATGGATTTTTCACACAAAAGAGAAAAAACCTCACTGAATGTACAAATATTTTTTATGCACATTAAAGAAGCTAGATTAAGTAACACTTCGACACTGGTAGTCAGAGCCAGGCGAGCTAACCATGAAGCTAACCACAGTCAACAGAAGCACATGTGTTGTAGCTGTGCTAACAGCTCAGAGAGGGTATGTGTGTGTTCCTGTGTGGTAATTGTCTGTGCGTGGGATGATCATCAAGAGAAAAGGATGCCGTCAAAAGCACAAGCAAAATACCAAGCAGAGGTTCAGCAAAAACTAGTGTAAACTCTGATCAGCTTTGCAAACACACATCTCACATTCTGGCAGGAAAATGTTAACAGTCTTTGGTAAGAATGTCAGCATTAACTCCAGCAGTGATGAGTCTCATCACAGTCCACTCATTATTTAGTTTACAGCTTAAACATCATTTTACATACAGCACCACTTGAATGAATCTGTTTAGTGAGGCAATAAACATGTATGAAATGCAGCAGTAAGAACATCAGACACAGCTGACATACATCTTCTGAAGTTGTTGTGGGGAACAAACAGTTGACACATCAAATTACAAAGTGTAACTACTGTACATCGCTACAGGCTGCTAAATCCTACACACTGATCTTTAATACATCTCCTGTGCACTGATACTTAGAAGCTAGTGAACTGACAAGAGAAACTAGTCCCAACATTAATACTCCTAGAGCAGAACACTTTTAGGCTCCAGGAACTATGAACAACATTTAGACTGTGCTTTCTCAGAAAAAGTTCCTGAAAAGTTTCCTGGGATCGTGGAAACAGGAAGTAAGGTAAGAGGACAGGAAAACCACGAAATTATTAAATATCTTAATGATAATTTGAGTTAGCAGAAACTTTTCCTTGTTTTTGTTCTTGTCAGTGGTTTGATATGTGCACATTTCATGGCCAGCAAAATTTCTTCTTCACGTCAGGATGGAGTAGTTGAAGCGAGGGGGTCCCAGCCAGCAACTACACCGCTAGGTGCCATTAAATCCTCCACACTGGTCCTTTAAGTTGGAATAAATGATGATGCCTCTGAGTGCTGTATACCATTTGGAGCTCAACCTATACTGAATATTTGAAGGCAATATTTTAGAGTGAGGCATTTTTAGAAATCTAAATGTGTCCATGTTCTCTACTCAATGTAAAGATCCATGCCTTTTCTCCAGCCTGCACACGTGGACACCTGCCGCCCAAACGCCTGGCATTTAGTGCACGACTGATGCCGAGCCGAATGGCTTCGTTAGGAAGCAGAGGGATTGAATTAGTGGGCAGAAGGAGCTCATGTTTGAGCTACGAGCCCAACCGAAGAATTTCTTATTTCCAGTCTTGTCTTTTGTTTTACGGTCAGGTCTGTCGTCTAGCTCGGCCTCATTACAAACCAGTCTGTGTGGAAAGGGCAAATACATAGTGACTGGCATTGTTCTGTAATTGGCATCTGGGTTTAAACCCAGGCCATGTTAATAAACGACACAGCTCTGTCCCTCTTTGAAAGTTTTCTGTTACAGGTCAGTGGTTGCATTGTGCATCTCTGCCTCTGGGACGCTCCTTCAGATAATATTAACCTTTTCAACCTGAACTACCGAACCCCAGCCGAGATGCTGCGCTGACTTCTCCTCCACATGAACTGGTTTCATCTTGTGTCTTCAGGGCTTTGCTTTCATTTGAACCATAACTTGACCTGTAACTTGAAATCTGTGGACATTTGTTTTCAGCTGCGTCACTAGTGTTTTCTTGACTGTGAGTTCACTGTCTGACAGTGTTCACTGCTGAAGTAAAGATTGTTTTAAAAAAATATTAATAAGGGCAGGTCATCAAAACATGATAAACATGCAGCTTTTCTCCCAGGTCATGAGCAGCATCTCCTCTCAGATCAATTTATTTTCATATAAAATAATGCTTCAACAATATTATATATTTAAAAAGATGTAATGTTTAGGGCTGTAACACACTTATTTCTTTCTATATTAATCATGAGTCATCATTTGCTCGATGAAATATCAGAAAATGGTAACAAATCGACTAAATGTCGACAACCCAGATATATTGAGTTTACAGTGATATACAATAATAGAATAGTAGCCAATCCTTTTTTGTCAATAGATATTATATTAAGGGCTGTCAAATTAACATGTTAATTTCAAATCATTAATTATAGAGAAAATAACACGATTTAAAAATATATATATCGCAGAATAATCAGGCTGCGTCCACAAGTGGAATTAGGAAACTTCAGCCCACTCTCCAGCACAGTAGGTGGCGGTAATGCTCCTTAAACTCTCGTTGCCATCCGCCGTTACATAAAAGAAGAAGAATCAGGCTGCGTGGTACCTGCTGGTGCCACCTTTGAGTTGGAAAACACTCGGCCCACACCTGCTTTGTAAACATGATGGAGGCAGATGAGAAGCAGCACCCAATGCTAGCATTAGCAGCCAGCCTGGCCAAGCCACACTCGACCTCGACCAGGCATTCAGATGCAAACTGATGAAGTCTACTAGAGACTGATGAACAAGCTGCCTCACTAAATGGACTGCAGGCTAATGTCAGTGGTGGAGGTTTGACAGAGAGCATCCTCTGAGCTAACTGAACTTTATTTTGACACAGAAGATGTTGGAAAAAAAAGTCCTGATGTCACAGAGACTGTTACTCTGCTGTCAGGTTGAGGTTAGAGGTTTGTCCTGTGACTATTAAGGAACTAAGGAATTTTCATCAAGTATATTCGTGGAGTATATTTCAAAGGGAATATCTACTAGTATATATTTATCAGATTTTCTTGCACTCAATTATAGGTATCAGTATCAGCCTCAAAAATCCATTATTGGATCAGCCACTGAAAATATCTGTGCATGACATCATGTCTACCAGTTATCCATGCAAATAAGAAAAACACATGTACAGAGTTTATGTGCTCGAGTGTGAATTTTTCTTTCCATCTTGGTGTGGTTCAGCTCATCTCCTTCTTCACCTCGGTTTATATGAAGGCGTGGTGGTGAATGGGCTCTTTTAGCTGGCTGTAATTGAACCTGACCCACATGCACAATTAACTCTAACCCATAATATTTGCTCAGTGGTATTGGGTTTTGGTTGGCTCGGCCCCAGCGGTGAGGTCGACCTCGGCGTAGTCAGCCGAGCAATCAATCACCGCCGCTCCCCGAAGGGGCGGGTCTCACGGTGCACAGTGATGACTTGATCGGTGCCAAAATTCTGGTCAGTAGCAAGGATGACTCAAGGTATTTCCAAGGTCTCCTGCATCAGTGACAGCCAAGCTGTCAGCTGGGTGCTTAGAAACCCGGAACGTTTTTCCAGCAGTCTGCTGCGTCCACTTTAGGAACCGGTGAGGGAGCAAATAGTTCTTGAGCACCTGTCAAGAACTGAAGTTTGACACCAAGTGCTTAGTCAGATTCTTGAGTCTGTTTCACATTATATCATGAGCGACTATATACGAGTTTTTAGATCATTTATTAGAAACCGTTCTAAAATTCTTTAGCTGACATGGTAATAACACATAGAACGTAGTAACATGTAGAAAAGTATTGATAAATGACTATAACAAAAAAAGAGTGTAACTACCTAACTATCTCTAATAACCAAAACATAAGGAGAACTTCCCTTTAACCTCTAACAACAAACCTCCTAAGTGTGTGCAAATCAGTAAAATAAACTAAACTAGCCCAGTCCGCACATAACAACAAAAACCTCACCAAAAAACAAGTTGACGCAGTAGTTAACGTTTCAGCCGGTTCTTCTTTAAGTAACGTTGATGTTCCGATTGGAGAGCCGGTTCAATCATGGTCCTCCACGGGTGCGGTCGAATAGTCAGTTTTGCTTAGGAACCTTCCACACTGAGTGAAATGACCCGGAAGTATTAATGTAGCCACCATGATAAGAGCTGTTTGAATTCTCTAACTTAGAAAAGGAGCTTCAGTGCTTCCTTTATTAGCTCCTTTAACATAGGATAAACCGGACCATTCTTTACGAAAGGAGAGGAGGTAATGCCGTCCCACAATTCCTCCCACAGATCGACGCAACAGAGCTAACGGTGACATCCAGAGTCCTGCAGATCATCATGAAGTTAGCGTTGCTGATTAATCATATTTGCCATAACTTGCTAATATGTTTCTATATGAGTGGACAGGAGGGTGAGCGACCATACCAGTGTAACAAACACTTCAGTTGACTTCTGTGACAGGTGGATAATATTCATTTATTATTTGAATTCTGACGTTGATGAAGTCACGTTTTTCACCGGGTTGTCCACATGAATATTTCCTGCATTAAAAACACAGTAAGAACATACAGGGAGTATCTAGTTAGTATCTGAGATTAGTGTTTTGTAGTCCATCTTCTGGACTTTGTAGTTTTACCACAGGTCACGTCAATAACATTTGCCGTCGCATGATGACGTAGTCTAGTGTAAGAGCAATCGGATTCTCTGAACACTGCGGCCCTCTTCTCTTAAGTCCTTATGAACTCTCCTTCACATCTTTCCTTGGCCTCGTAGTCCATTGTCGAGGTCAAGGAAAAGTGGTTAGGAAAGCACCTTGGAGCTAATTTTTGACTATTTGACCGTACCCCACGTCTTCAGGAAATTGTGACTGAGATGGCCACACGTTTTTAGCTGGGGCCAATCAAGGCAGGGCGAGCACACACCTAGATTTACGTACACAAACTATAATATTTGTAATGATTTTTGTGTTAGCAATCTGTAATAAGTAGTTGTGACCATTAGATAAAAAAACTCTAAATTAAAGGTATTAGGGTTTGCTAGAGTTCATGAGGAACTGCTTTTTTGTCAAACTTCTGTTTCCAAGATGAATTTTCTTTATTGGTAATATCAACGTACTGAAATGATTTGTCCATTTAATCACTTAGTTCATTTATCAACCAATCGGTTATCAGTTACACAGGTCATCAGATTAATTGTTGTAGCCTGACTTGTTTCACATTGAGCTCATTTGTAATATCAGTGCATATGAACATCTGGTGTGGACCTCGGGGAAGCAGCTAATGAGGATCCTAACTGTGTTCCATTACAGGCTTCTCCAGGATACAGTAGCAACAGACTGGAGGTGTCAGGTTATTACAGTATAGTATTTTCACAGGGCAGTGCCACTCATTTCAGCATCCTAAAATAAAACGTTCAAAGAATGTCAAAGCTACTTTTTTTCCATTTTTGCAGGAGGGACGTGTCAGCTCAGCCTGAACCATTTTAACATTTCACTCTGGTCATTATAGACATCTTAAAGAGTGACATTATGTGAAGATGAACCAAAGCTAAAACCTGCTTTTATGTGTGCTTTGAGTAAACACACCCAGGTCTCCCTGTATGTGGACTTAATTGGTACTTTTTTTTTCTGCAGAGTCCGCTGGGAGAGAGGCTGACAAACACACACACCCCTCCAGGGAATAACACCTGAGCTCTAGTAGAGTGTGTTTGTCTTTAAAGGCCCACAGGGGATGAGGAGACTTCACCTTGTCATGAGCTGGGTGGATTCACAAGCTTTTAAAGGGCCCCGGTTCTAATTTAAGCCCCGTTTTTTGGGGTTGTATTTTTTTGGTATTGATATCAGCGCAGGCAGTGGGAATGGGAGTTAATGAGCTCTCATGAGAATGGAGGTGCAGGTTTAGTGGCTTGGTACATTCAGTGACACGTTGAAAGACTTTTAGTGGCAATGACAACAGTCACATGTTTTCATACACTTCTTCACCTGGTTTCTGTCCACAACGGTGAGAGAATGTGAAATATATGAGACTGATTCAGACTGTTGGTGCTGCGCTGTGATTGGATGCATTTCACAGAACTAAATGAATTTGAACCAGCCTTTCTGTTCGTTGTGTTGAAGGTTGACGGTCTCTTTTTAATAGTGAATGTATTTTTCTTTTCAGTGTGCAAGGACCCGCCATACAAAGTGGAGGAGTCTGGATACGCAGGCTTCATCTTGCCTATTGAAGTGTACTTCAAAAACAAGGTACATCTAACAGTGTTTCACCAGCAAGCTGATCAAAATGTTGCTTAAGTCCCGATGAGACTGATCGTGACCGTTCTCCCTCTTGTCCCTCTCCGGCCCCCGGATTGCCACTCCTTCCTCAGGAAGAGCCGAAGAAAGTTCGCTTTGATTACGACCTGTTCCTCCACCTGGAGGGCCACCCGCCTGTCAATCATCTCCGCTGCGAGAAGCTCACCTTCAACAACCCGACAGAGGAGTTTCGTAGGAAGCTGCTGAAAGCCGGAGGGGTAGGAGTGCGAGGGGGGGAGGCTGGGGCTTGAGTGACATTTCTTAATGTGATACAGCAACTTCTGCTGCAGCTGCCTCGCAGGAAAATCTTCCGCTTTTTCAGGGGACATCAAGTTTAGTGGTGTTTTTCCAGAAACACTTATACAGTGTACACAGTTAATCTACATTTCTGAAGCTTTTCAATCGGACAGCAGATCTGCAGTCTTAAACTGATTCTGGTAAATTTAAGAGGAGCCCTTCATACAGCAGCACACAGACTCTGAGAATTCTGCTCCACATGTGAGTAGTTATGGAGAGCGACAGAATGGCAGGATGTAAACCATACAAACAATGATATGACAAAAATGAACTGATGGTAGTAGACAGGGCGGAGGAAACGGAGGGCGCCGCGGTTCATCTCTGTTCTCCGCTCCGACGCCCTCCTCCTCTTCTTTTGAACCGAACACTGGTACAACCTCCTCGACCGGCGTCCAGCGTGACTGAGTGTTCTGCTGACAGAGCTGTCAGCAGCCCGGCAGGAGACATGCTCTGCGGTGCGCTATGAGCAGGGCGCTTTTACTCTCTCTGACTGTATAAATCTGATGTTTTCACATCACAGATGATGAAGAAAGACTCGCAGGTAAAACATGAGACTAATGCAGGCTGGTACAGGAGTGACGTGTGGGGCCGGTGAGCTCAAACAGCTGCTATTAGTGCGTTTATTGGGGACTATTTTCAGAAGCGGATTAATCCACATTTGGTGCCCCAGTAAGAGTTTGTGGCAGCAGGATGATGAACATGGGGGTGAATCAAAATAAGCTACAGTGTGTGTGTGTTCATTGTTAATGAAGGGACATGATACACACAATGCTGAGTTAGTTGGTTCTGCTCTGCACATTAGATTCAACAGTCAAATATCAGATTTTCCCTTCAATTGATCATATTAATTCATATTAACATTTTTCTGTCAATGTACATGAGTTTCCAGCATTCTGTCTCTCCCGTGTTTGATGAGTGAATGCTGACAAATGATGCCAGAGTCTCCTACTGTGACATTTCTTAATGAAGGTGGTCAGGTGATAGTCTAACAAATCACACGACAGGTGACCTTTGCTGTGTGCGAAATGTCTCCCTGCCCTTTTTTTCTTAATGTTTCTAAGATTTTATTGTATGAATATGGACTAATAAGGCCGCCGTAATGTCAGTACGTTAATCACATTGTTTTTCTTCTTCTGTATGGAGCAGGAGACGCTGCTCTTTGTTTAACTCAGAGGCACCGCAGCTGTTCTGTGGACGCCAAATGTCATTCTGTTACAGAGCATGAGGTGTAACCCAACCTCTGTCCTCCTGCTCTGAAGAGGCTGCTTTATTGTGTGACCAGTATTGTTTGAGCCTTTGTGTATATTTTATCATCGTTTTAGCATCTGCAATACACAGAATACATTCTGCAACCTAAACAATGTGGAATGAATGACTTTAAATTTAGCAGCACTTTCATTCAGCAGCTATCAAAGCTCTTTGTAGGATGTAGTGCAAGCACACAAAAAGCCAACAACAGCTAAGTTTTATTTCAGCATGCCATCAAAGTAGTCCCAACCTGCCGCAGCATCATTTGGTCATTTAAACTGGTTTGTACGTCGCTACCAAGAGAGGAGAAATAACAGCTTTGTTAGCGCCTGGGCTCAGCGAATCTGTGCTTCTGCCAGCTCAGGTGTCATAACAGTCAATCACCAGTGCAACCAAATAGTATTTCACGCTCACACTCTTTAATTTTCACTCTCTTTTGGAGCAAATTGCACGCAGCGTAGAGGCCAGCTGTCGTTCAAGGGAACAGCGCTACAACATCAGCAGGCTGATGTGGGAAAGAACACATCCGAGATCATAAATACGGCATCAGCTTTATTAAAATACGGCCCAATGGCAATGCTTAGAATCAGCTCAGGACATCCATAGTGTCTAGTGCAGTCAGTCTGTTGGCCCATGGCCAGAGGACCCCTGTAGTCTGGACGTTTTATGACTAGAGCTAAGTGCCCTGTATTTACTTTGCCCTGCACCCCCTCCTTAGCCTCAGAAAAGGCTCAAGTGCTGACATAGACCATGTCGAAACTCAGATTCTCTATTGTCAGGATACTGAAGGGTCTTCAATGTCATTACTCCATTATTTCCTTCAGTTCAAAGTTACTTAATGATATCTGGTCAAGTTTAAATTCTTTGTATTTTAAAGGATTACGCTGTGAATGATAATTCTGTCTCCTTTGTTGTCCTTCTCTTTTAACAGCAACGAGATCCTCACAAACGAAGTACAGAAGACTCAAAAGTAAGATTTCCAGCATGCTTCAGGGTCATGGATGAAACGGTCTTGTCTAAAGATGAATAAATACTTGGGCACCTCTGTAAAGTTTGCAGATTTACCATCATGCTCCTCAGCACCGCAGTATAGACGCTCTGAGGCAGCTGTGTTGTCTTTACTCGCATATTCTGGCCATCCTTGTAAGCCTCTAATGACTGCAAGATATTCCAGCAAAAACAGGCAGCGTTACACGTTTAAAATGTGCTTCTCTTAGTTCTTACTGGACCCCTTGAGGTAAGAAGGAATTACTGGACTCTTTAAACAATTCTAGATTGATTACCGTACATTGTTCAGTCCATACCAAAACACAAATATAAAGGGACAGTTTGTGGTTGTAAGGGTAGTAATGTGCTCAAACTATTTCTTTCTAACAGCTAACCACAGTGTTATATATTTCTGTTTGTGTTTGGGTTTATTAGAGTTCATAGTCTTTTGACTTGGGCTGGGTATCTCATAAAATTTTCATCAACAAAAAGTCAGTTCCACTCGTTACCATTGAAAATACACACAAAATGACGATGTTTAATTAGAGGCTTCACATAAAACAAAAGGTTTAGTCAGCATCAGAATATAGAACAAGCTGTTACAAATGTAATTTAAAGTAGGAATGTCTGATCAAAGGATGACTATGATTAAATTAGGCTGAGAATCTGCCGGCTTCGATGCCAGCTTTCTGTCCCGTTGATGCTTTTGATTGAACTTTCAGTCACAGTTAGAAAGCTGAAAAGTAAGGCCGGGTATCCAAGCAAAGAAGTCTCTGATCATGTTGCTCTCTTGCTGTTTCTCTGAAAGGTGATGGTAATGCAGGAGGGCTCCACCTCCCTGTTCGGCCAGCACCTGAAGCTGCCTACACTTCCCAACAGCTCTCTGACGTCCACCTTCTCCGACCCAAAGAAGAGCAAAAGCTTCCATGGGTCAAAGGTCAGTGTTGTTTCCAGGCACAGCCTGGAGCTAAACAACCTTCTCCTCTGCCTGCGCTCTCAGCCCCACCTAGCTCTGAAACTTTTTACCCCTTCAAAGTCTGCAGGCCATAATCCCCTGCATATTTGGCAAGTTCATAGATGTCCAATATATTTAAACTGAGGGATTTAAAAGACATTCAACTTTGGCTTAAGCAAACTATATCTTGGCTGCCGCTCAGCTATAAGCACTCACTCCACAGACCCAGAGACGAGCATTGAATCTTTGACAACTGGAGTGTTTGAAGATGCCCACAGTTTGCTCTGATGTCCTGTTCAAACTTCCTGTGCAGAGAAGTTTTCGACAGTAATGCTGTGCAAGGTCAGAGAAGAGAACTGAAGACAGACGGTCTTAAAGATGGCTCTAGAAGTTACATGTGAGATTTGAGACATTATCCTGCGCTGCACTAAATCATGTATGTCAATAAGCTGGCATGTTGTTTCCATTATGTGTTATTTTTAGTCCCTTTTAAATAGTGTCATTTAAGAGCCAGGTTAGGAGAGGCCCATTTCACATGGAAACAGTTTCCAGTCTAAACACAGTGTGTGTGATGAATTACTCGTGGAGCAGGAGGTCACTCTCTCTCTCTCTCTGCTGCTCCCTCTCCCTCCTTCTCCCTCTCACATCCTGAGAAGTCCTAAATACTTAAGTTTTCCCCCATATTACTTATTAAAATCCTATTATGGCCTAACCACACCTGATATTTTAATGCTGGAGTGTGGAACTTTTACACAACGTGAAATGAACATCCGTTACTTTCAAGCCTTCGCCAAACTCCCTCGCACAATACTGAATAAGGCCATCATCGCCAAGTAAACCTCTCTGTATTTTGCACTATAGCGGAGTTTTGTCTGCCGTATGTCACCGGTACTGACATGTTGCACGGCAGCCAGCAGCAGTTGGTTTGCCAGAGCTGAAGAGCCGAGCAAACGTGGGCAACAGCCAACGCATGACAAAGTATATGAATGAAATACATAAAATAAAATTAGATATTACATTACATACTTTGCAATACCATTAGTATACAGTGGTCCCTCGTTTATCGCGGGGGATACGTTCTAAAAATAACCCGCAATGAATGAAATCCGCAAAGTAAGTTTTACAATTATTATACATGTTTTAAGGCCGTAAAACCCCTAACCACACACTTTTATACACCTTTTTACACGCATTTTGTACAGTACTCCTTTAGTTAATCAGGACGCAGAACACATGTGCGGTTCTCCTTAGCCAATTTAGGACGCAGAACACAATGCGCGTTCATACTGTACAGCACGCTGTAAAAAAAGCATGCAAAATTACACACAAAAAATCCACGAGACTGCGAAAAGTGAACCACGTTATAGCGAGGGACGACTGTATATAAAAATGTGCACATTTTTGTGAATGTTGATACCCAAAAAGTCTATCCTAAATAGTGAGAGGGGACCAACTGAGCAGTGTTTTTTGAGATGGTATAGTCCTTGTTACACATATACAGATGTATTAATAATAAATCAAATATATAAAAAGTAAATTAAAGAGAATCTGATTATTTTTTCTGCCTGTAGGCAGTGATGTCTGTGGATGTGATTATAGGCTAGAATCAGACCTGTAGAAAAAACTGTCACTGCTAGCTACAGTAGCTGTGGAGCCCATCAACTCATTCAAATTCATAGATCAATTAATTCTAATAGTTATAATGAATTATTATGTGCTGCTGGAAGGTACACACAAAAATGTGATGTAACAATGGTAATACTTTTTGCCAGCATAATTGTGAAACTCATTTAAACTGCTTCTGTGTGATATTAAAAAGATTTCAATTTAACTTGGTGAATGCTGAATACAATCCAATTCCTAGAAAGTCAAAATGGATTCTGTATCTGTTTGTAATTACCATGTGCTTTCTGTTCCACTCTGACGGTACTATTATTATTAGGAATTATTATTATTATTATTATTATTATTATTATAGTGATTTATTTCAGCTTGGGTCACCTGCTAACCTGCCAATGTCACGGTGCTGAAAGGTTTGTTAAAAAGTGCCACTTTAGTGATCTCTTCAATGTTGATGGCAGTCGAGGTGGTGTGTCCCCTCCAGAGCACTAAACCAGTTTTTATGTCAGGCTGCCCTGGGAGGGAAATGGGTTCACTGCATGCTGGAGTTTAGACTGAGCCGGCAGCTTTACATCCTGAGGTCCCAGGGTCACCAGCAGATAGACAAAATGAAAGGTTTTAGAGGTGATTGGGCAGAGTTGTAACACACCCCGTTGTCTAGACTGCTTTAATGGGTTTACGGCATTGATGAAATATTGACAAGGGGGCTGGAGGTGAGACCCAGGGACAAATGGCCCCCCGTCGTTAGAAGGAATGCATTTCCTCCTTTCTCCACATTGCTGTTGGCTCCACTTTTAAAGTTGCGCATGTGTGGCTGTTGAAAAGGCCCCTTCACCCCACTGAACAGCACCGCTCAAAAGAAGTCCTGAGTTTGCTCTTTAAGCCCATAGATGGGGACCAAGAAGACCCTTTTGATTTTCTTTTAAGAATAGGAGCTCTTTTCAACGATGGTAATGCCAAACTGCAGGGTGGCATGCATGTTTTCTCTTGTATAAAAGGCAGAGGATTAATCTTCATTTGACCTAGCTGCCTGTTTTTTTGCTCACTTTGTTGTTTGGCACTATGCATTGTAGAAGTTCCACGTGTAGTCTAAAGCGCAGTACAAAGTCGACACAATACAAACAGTAAGAAGACAACATAATCACAAGAGACATTTTGTCCTGCTGCAAAGAAGGGTTGGAAAAGCTTGGACAAGATGAGATTTTAAAAAATAAGACTCTAATTTTCAAATTTTGTTGTTTTTTTTTTTTCAGTTGTTTTACAAAGCATACCATCTTCAGATAACAGTATTTCTCAGTGGCTAATTATGTTCTTGCCCTATTATGTCTGCCCACTGACCTAAAGTGGGATTTCCCTCTACCCTGCTCTATAATCCTTAGAGCTGAAGTTTTATCTTTCGTAGCATAGATGACTCAGTGTAATTCTGCTCTAACACCCTGAATGTATGAATGAATCTTTTCTGCAGTCAGTTTTTTTTTTGCACGTCTTAACCTGCCGTCATGCAGTTCATACATCGTGATTTAGACCATCAGCAACCTTATTGTTTAGCTTTTGCTCTGTAGGGTGTGTTCATGCAATGTAGGATCTTTCTCATTTATTGGCTTTAATCCACAGGATGGCTCCAAAGGAAGCAGCACTACCCTTCTCACCACCGCCACAACCACCAGCACCAACAGCAGCAGCTTCTCCAAACTCCACAAACCCTCCAAGGACCACAAAGACAAGCCTCCAAAAGACTTGAAAGAGCCCAAAAGTGCCTTCAGAGACTCTGGCTGGGAACCCAGCAAAGCCCCCAAAGAACCTTCCAGGAAACCCAAAGAGAACCAGCCACTTAGAGATATCAATCCTAAGATGGGCTTCAAGGAACCTAAGTCTCTGTCCAAGGAGCATCGGACTGAGGGAATGAACCACGGGCCAGGGCTAAACAAGCGTCTGTCCACCCCTGAAGGTGACGATCACTTGACCAAAAAACGTAAAAAGGGATATGTGGATTCATCAGGGAAGCAGACATCCGGGTTAGAGGCTCAACATTTGGATAAGAAACTCTTGAAGGATAGATCGCAGATGCGAACAAGTAAATTGCGACCAGAAGGCGACGAGGCCGAGCGCAGGAAGGTGCCGACACTTCCTCCATTCCAGGAACTGGTGGACCCCAATGACTCTGACATGGAGGACCAGTCTACGAAATCAGATGTAAGTACAGTAGAACATCTTTTATTCTTTGGGGCTTTTAGATGTTATCGGAGTAAAAGAGTTCTTGATCTGTCTGTTGATTTAATAAATCCCTTCTGTCATCATGGAGGTTTAAGAAGCAGCTGTCAGGTCAGTCCTTCTTCTGCATGGAAGGGCTATAAAATCAAATAACCAAGAGTGAGAGAATCTTCTTTAATGGTGGTCTGGTGGACTGCAGGGGGGTTGGGCAGGGGAATTGGAAGAAGGGGTGGGCACCAATAAACCTAGTGGGAGTTCAGCTGCATTAGTCTGGGTGGCCAAACAGGAAGTGGACAAAACTAAAGTAAGATGCAGTTTTGTTGTTTTATTAACATCAAATGACTTGTGTTTGTACTGGAAGTAATTGAATATGGATATAGAATGTGCTCCCTAACACACTTTAAAGTATTCCTCTCTACTTCCACCTCAAGAGCAGGATTAGAAAAACTCCAGTCTACAGTGGCTCCTTTCATGAATAGGCATTTGACTGGGTTGCCTGGTCCACGCACATTTGGTGAAGAACCTCCCCATAAAGAAGGGCTGTTTTAAAGCCAAATAGTAGACAAGAAAGATTTATGGTTTTACAACACCTGAGGAGAAAGGGGAGACGCTGCAGTGAATAGCATAGAGTTCCCCTTTAATCCTTTTAGCTTTTGAAAGAAGAAAAGGGGTGAGCGTTAGTGAAAGAAAGGTCTAAATCCCCGTGCTTTGAGCACTCTTCTTTTATGTGACGGTGTTTTCATTTCTATTCTCCGATGCTTGTATAAAGCGTGGGTCTTTATGTATCTTTCTCTGTAGGGGCAGCTTGTTTAGCCAGGGGAGTTATTACTTAGCACTAGCGGAACCTGTGTTTTTGTCTACGCTGTATGTAAAAGTTCTCCCATACAGGGACTGGGGGTCGGGTTGGTTGTAAAGGGGATGTGGGGGTGACAAATGCCAGGTGTTTGATTCTCCCCAGGCTAGCAACCCCGGTGGCCGAATGCCGGGCCGACACAGAGCGCCACTCTCATTTCTCATGTGACCACTTGTTTGATCTTGGCCTTTTCCACTGAGCGCCGGGCCAGAAACAGCAGAGAGGAGGAAATGTGGAGTAGGTGATGACATGAAGCGAAAGCAGGCTGGCGTGTTAGCATGAGAACCTTGTTTTTTAGCACACTGCATGTGGGCACAGGATGAGTGATTTGTCACCTGCACAAAGCTCAGAGAGACATGTACTGTGGATGGCTTTATGTTGGAGACTCATGGTATGAGATATCACAAGGATGACTGACAACTTAACCCTTTATTAATCCAGAAAAAAGCTCTATTTTGTTCATTATTCGGGTCATTGGAAAACAAACATTTTTTTATATAGGTTTATAAGTAAATGTGTAAGTAAATGCATACTGCATACATTTGTCTCCTTCAAAGACTTGCATGCAGCAGTACAAGAGTTGGTTATGGACCATATTCAGATGCGTGAGTTTAGCATTTACACATGTACATGTTTGAGCATCTACGGAAGCCCCAAGTGGTCATACATTCATATATTTTATGTCCTCTGTTTTCTCCTGATAAGTTAATTTCATTTGTTTTCTTGAGATCTTGAGTTATTTATGTCATTTTGTGAAATAACAAGTGTTATTATTCTGAGATAACAGGATAATTTTCTCAAGATAACGAAACACCACATAACAAGATAATTAATTAATTTTTCAATCTTGAGGAGAAAAAAGGATAGTTTAGTATATTAACTCATTGCGGGAAACATCATGCAGTGTAGTAATATCAGGAGCAGGAGAACGCTACGATTACAATAACTTGATATACTCGACTATCCTTTAGTTTTTTTGAGATCTCAAATTATTATGTTATCTTGGGAAAACAAAGTTTCGTTATTTCAACATAACAATATAGATAACTCAAGATCTCGAAAACAAATTAAATGAACTGTTTATCATGAGAAGACAGTGGAAATAAAATGTATGAACATATGACAGCTTGGGGCTTCCTTAAGAAACAACTTAATGATAGGGGGTCTTATGATCTATTAGATTTTCTTACTAATGAGTCTCAAACAAACAGTTGAGAGAAATGATACATGCAGTTTTAACATTTTTAACACGGTCATTTAATGATAAATAGATAAATGTATAATGTGTTTATAGGTTTTGTAGAGGGCTACTGCATATAAAAAAATATAGTTTCCTATACACACCAAAAAATCACACCATCAATAAAATTTCAGCTGATTAGATCTTTCGTTTAGTTTTTTTTTTTATTAACAGACTGGAGGGTGTGTATTCACATTATTCTGTTCTGACACAGAACCACAACAATAGCAGTGCAAACCTCACCCTGAACATGTCGCATATCAAGAGTGCAATTTGCCACCAACTTCCTGGAAGGAAACCACCTGGCTGATCTAAACACTCCCAGCGCACCCTGGGGTGTTTTTTTTTTGTTTTTTTTTGGGTGTGACACTGACTTTAGTGTGTGAGGGTTTCAGTCAGGTTTTTTTCAGCGAGATATTTGAGCTGCCAGACAGCTGAGAAAACCATGAACAGGTCAACTGAGTCAAAAGGAGCTGATTGGTTTGTACATCTGAGTTGCAAGTCCCAACATTTCAGTGTAAATGAGTCTGCTTTGTTTGGATGAATCCAGTGTCACACTGAAAGGCTTCTTAACTCCCATTAGAATAGTTTTGTTTGGACAGCCCCTGCTGAATTAGACAAGCAAACTGAATAGTCTTGGTCACTTTGGTCTTGTTTGCCAGCATTTTCTTTTTGGCTGACCTAACTGTGCCAAGAGTTAAGAGAAGAATCCAGATTGAAGCCAGCTAAAGTCCGACTAAAGACTATTTATTTTCTTTGAAGAGGACCGCTTTGGTGGCTTTGAGTGAAGCAGGACAAAAGCCCTAAAAAAAAAAAGAAGGAAAAAAAAAAGAGTGGTGGTAAGATTTATGGCATGTGAAGAAGCTGTCCCATAAACCAACAGACCAGCTGTGTGTTGTTTGTAGGAGGTGACAAGCATTGAAGTCGCTCTGCCTTTTGTCCTCGCGTCTCTCTTTTTCTCTCGTTCCTCCTGGAAGTCACTGCTCACCATTTTGTTTTCTGCTTCACAGAAGCGGCCTCCTTTTTGCTACATTTGGGTTCGTACACCAACAGTACTCTGCATGCTGCTTGGCTTTGGGAAACAGGATTTTCTATTTCACAGTGTTGACTTTGGGGTCTTCCATGTATTCTGCTGTATTTAACAAACTAGTGCACCCAACTTAAGAAGGCAACATTAGGACTAACTATTACAGCTGGTATATTGATTTGGCCATATATTGTGTGGTTACAATCTCTCTTACTGTGAGTATTGCCGCTTTTATTTAGATTTTCATCAGGGGAGTGCAATTTTCCCAGTCAAACCGAACCAGAACAACCACAGCAGGACCAGAAAGCCAGGTTCCCTGAGCTCCAGCTACTCTGCATTTTATGTTTCTAAGATTAAAAAGATGTGTCTCCATCACAGACGTCATGTTCCTCATCACAGGTCAGCTTCTGTTCTGACGGTGCAACATTTAGATGGTGCACAGACTAACTTGACAATTAGTCTTTTCTTTATTTTTTGGGGGGCATCTTCTGCTTTTGTTTGGATAGTGACAGCCCGAGAGATAGACAGGAAATTCAGAGGAGAGAGAGGCAACAACATGCAACAAAGGACGCAGACCAGAATCCAACACGGAGCGGTGCGGCAAGGACTCCAGCCTTGATACATGCGGTGCACGCTCTAGTGAGCAATGAGGGCAGGTGAACCAAAACCCAAAAGTTTATCACTGAATAGTGAGAAAGCCTGAGCAGCTGAAACCAGATCATTAGAATCAGAATGTTGTCTTAAAAACCAGTTCACTTCTTGTAATTATCGCAATAGTTGCTGTTTATCATTGTTGCAGCCGCACATTACACTTACATACTTTCTTACTAATTGTTGGAAATTCCGGTCAATGCAGATGCAGTAGCAAAATGGCGGTTACGGTTGTGTTTGTGGTTGTGGTCGTCGTTGTTGTGATGTGACCAATCACAGTGGGCCGCCCTTGCAAGTCCCTGCAGATTGCATCAGTGCAGCAGCAGGGCCAATATTTAGTCCCCCCGTAGTGGGTGGAGAAGAGTGGAAATAAAAGCAGAACCCATGACGGTGTTTATGTTCCGTTAATCTCAGCAGTGGAATTGCGTCGGTTTGATGGCAAATTAACGAGCGCGGCCGTTTTATGGCAGCGATGTTTGTGTCTGAACTTTCCATCAGCGTTTTGATTAATCAGTTATTTCATCTGCTGGATTGATGCTTCAAAGTTCAGCACACAACTGCAGCTTCACAAAACTTCTAACGACACACGCAGCATTTTGACTGTAATGCAATCAAACACAGCCAAACTGAGAAACACGTTCACCAATTCAATAACACAAATGCGTCTTGAAGAAACGCAGCGCGAGCGCAGAAAACACAGCACACCAAAGCAGAGCACGTGAAGCTGGCAAGGGAGGGGGCAGGGAACTGCATTCAGTTTCAAGGGTCTGCAGAGCTGTCAACAAATCAGAGCTCAGATAATCACATCTGACTGTCTGGATGTGTCCATTTTATCTGCAGCCAAGTCTGCGAGTGTGAGCTGCTCCTCCTACCCCACCTCACCCCCTCCCTCGAGCACTCACACTGCAGCCTTGTTGAAATTTATGAGCTGTCCACACATCTAAAAGCTCCGTTTGAAGAGGATGGAAAGCAGCAAATGACTCTGTATCAAAGTGATTAGAGCTGGCCGCTGTAGGACAGACTACAAAAGTGCTCACTTTAAAGCTAACTTGATCTCCTGAGGTAAAAGAGTTTCTATTTTAGCATAGATTATGAGTAGAACAACACTGAGAATAAAACAATGGATG
Organism: Larimichthys crocea; assembly: GCF_000972845.2. NCBI lineage: Eukaryota > Metazoa > Chordata > Actinopteri > Sciaenidae > Larimichthys > Larimichthys crocea. The sequence continues at coordinate 498,783 of NC_040024.1, read as the reverse complement.
GTAAATGGACTGTACTTATATATCTCCTTTCTAGTCTAGCGACCACTCAAAGCGCTTTTACAGTATGTATGTCATTCACCCATTCACACACGGTCATTTTTACCTGTGATTTCCTCGACACATCCATGAGATCAGAGAGAGAGAGAAATGTTGTGCTTCTATGAGAGTGCAGTGAGTATAAAGACGGTGTGTATCTGATCAAGGAGTGGAGTGTCATGAAACAAGCTGCCCTGGAGCCAAAGTGAGCGTACATGGATTTCCCTGCAGTGTGAAAACTATCTGCAGGTCTCAAAGTATTCAGCTCACGTCTCTCAAAAAAAGTCTTAGAAGTTATTAAAGTCTCAAATTTCATTTTCAATTTCTGATTGTTTCCCCCCCCGCCGCAGACAGCCACATTAGTTCTGACTTTTTTGTTCGTGGTTGTAGGCTGCTGGGAGATAATATTTAACTGAACAATCCGTTCATTTTCTGCAGCTTATCTGGGTCCAGTTTGCATGATTTATAGTCACATACAGCTGAGAAGTCCTGACAAAAATGTCAATAATTCATGAATACTTTCGGTCTTTTTGACAGTTAAAAAAAAAAAAAGGACAGTGTGACTGCATGACGTCACCCACAGGTTTCTAAAGAGCAGGCAGTGTAGAGTGTGGTGTGGTGGTGATGGCTGGCACCATCTTGGTAGCAATTCACCTGTCAGTCAAATCTGCCACACTGTTGATTCTGCATAACTTTAAGCCTTAATATATATGAACAGCTGAGTTGTATATAAATTCACCCTCAGTACAGTTGTCATGAACGGGGAAATTAGCTACAGAGACCAAAACTGTTTTTTGTACCAGGCTGTAAACATGTTTATTTCTGCTTTGAAGGACATTTGAACATGGGGACTTATGGAGACTGACTCACTTCTGGAGCCAGCCTCAAGTGGACGTTTAAGGAACTGCAGTTTTTGGCACTTCTGCATTAGGGTTGCAAAGGGGCGGTAAATTTCCAGAAACTTTCCATGGGAAGTTAAGCTGGGGAATTTTAGAAATATTTCAAATCTGAAACTCCATGGGAATTATGGAAATGTACATGAATTAATAGAAATGTATGGGGAATTAACTGTAGATCAGGGGTAATCTAAACAAAGTGTATCATATCCAAACATAAATCTAAACATTTAGTTTTGTCATAAGCAGACATGCAAAATAAAACAATTAAAAAACATTTCAACAAATTTATTTGTAAGTAGAACTTTATCAAGTTTGAATTACTTTATTGAACAATATCATGTAGTCCACGAGCTCAAATGTGTGTCTTCAATAGTCTCTGTGTGCTCTGGGCTCTAAAGTGTGGTCCAGGTACAGAAATCACCTGTGCAGGTAGGGGGCGTGGCCTCAATAGCCCTGCAGTAAGCTGTGTACATGTGACTGAGGAACAGCAGATATTCAAGTGGACCTGCATGAAGTCTGGTTGTTCGAGTCAAGATTATGCTAAAAGACAAAGTTGTAAATTCCCAGTTTATCCCCATAAATTTCCATTAATTTTCGTTAATTCCCATGGAACTTTTCCAACCCTACTTCCTTGTCATTAAGTGTCATATTTAAAAGGTAGTTTGGTAACAGAAATTGGTGCAGAAATCCTGATTATATTTGTCTTTTTAGAATACAGTTGGAAAATATTTGTCACCAGTCTTATCACTGACCAAACTCCTCTTAGAGTTACGTATTGTCAGTTGGTCATATTTGATGACACCTGAATACATTCTGATGAACTGTAATGGTTAATTAAGAATGTAATGTGTGGGATCATTTCTCTCTCTGTGTCCTTTAAAATCATTTAACACTGATGTCACATATTCCATCTCAGTGTGTACGTGCACTCGTGAGGCTGAAGTCAGGCACACACCAGGTCTTTCATCAGAGGAAGTATCATATTATAAGGAGTGATTGTCTCCTGATGTCTGCCAGAGACTCCATGTGGTTTTGCTGGAATGATCTCACAAAGAGGACCGCCCACAGAAATATCAAGATCGTTTGATAACAAAGAAGCGTATTGGCACGGAGATTTTCTTTGGCTGGTGTTCAGAACTTAATCCCAGTTTCGGTAGCATTTTCCATCTCCCATCACAGCCGCCGGGCAGTTTGTGCAGTTTGTGTGACTCGGCGGCGAACATTAACAGCTGCAGAAGTTCCGAATGTCAGGAATGTTGGAGAGAAGAATCTGTGCGGTGCTTGGAGCACTGCCCATTCTCTCACCTGTGCACACCTGGGCTCACAGCGCTGTGAGTGATTGTTTCAGAAAGAGGGTGACGTTGACTTCTCTGTGGGAACATTTTGAAAAGAGGTTTTTGCAGCTTTCCCTCTGAAAGAGCAGATTCAGAGTCTCTGCAGCTCACGCTCACTTTCAGAAATAAACACTGTGTTACCAGTTTGTTGGCTGTTAAATATTTCAATAACACAGGCCTGGAAGAAGTCGATCTCTGCTCATACTATAAGGTGCTGGACGAAAGAAAACCACTTCCTGCTAAAAGTATTGATGACGTGACACATTTATTATTAAATGTGTACTAATGTACAAAAAGAAATTGTAAGTATTAGTCAAAAAAAAAGTAGTTGAGTTGAAGCAGAGAAGATTCAAATAAAACAGGCTTGTAGAATCAGGATCAGTGCTGACAGTGACAGACTAATGTGCAGTCCAGCTGGCTGATAACAGTCTGTAGTCTTCTTTTTTTTTGTTCTCAAAAGCACGTCACAGAAAACAAACCGGCAGCTCTTTTCACACAGAATCTGAATCTGTATCCACTTGAGCTGGTTGATGGCCAAAAAATCTAATCTTTTCTTTCTTTCTTTGTTTTCTTCTCTATGAAACGCAGCAACTCAAACATGATGGAAACATTTTTCTCTTTACGTGTAACATTAAAAGACCTGCACTGTTTGCAAGGCTGCCATCATTATACATCAAATACAAAGAATAAAGCTTCTATCATACACTTCTGGACCATGAGAGACTTGAACTAGAACAAGTTTGGACAAGATGTTGTCCACTAAGCCGACTAAAATAAACTGATCAGAAGGATGCTGAAATAACTACATCATGAAAACTGTGTGAACGCCACATAAAAAAAAAATGGGGCCTACAATTCCCATAATGCAAATGGATAGCATCTCTTTCCCATCTGTCCCGCATCTCCCATGATAGGAAGACCCTGATGACATCACCAGGGTTATTCACTCCTATTGGCCGCACAACAGTTTTATGTTTGATCCGAGTTGATTTCTGTATCTCTTGGTGTAATGTGACAGTATTTCCTCTGGTACTTTCTTCCTGACCTCTGAGTATACTGTAGCATGAATGTAGTGAAGTGTGTGTAACTGAATTTGTTTTTTCTTCCTCCCAGTCTGAACAGCCCAGTCCAGCCAGTTCAAGCTCCAGTTCAGGCTTCGCTCCCACACACCACAAACGACAAGGTAACTATCTGGAAAACACACACACACACACACACACACACACACACACTACAGCTGATCTCGTGTTAGTGGACCTGCATGTTTGGCAGAAATAGAAGAAGTTCAGTCACAAAATGGCTTTATTACGTAACATGTTTGCTGTGAGAGTCCACCGGAATATAAATCGATGTTTAAGTGCCTGTTTGCTCTGGTAACACTTCATGGCCAGCATCATTGCAGAGTATTAGGACCAATGTTAGAGAAAACAAAAACAAGTTAGAATATTTTGAAAGTGTTCAACAATAAAGATGGAATATTATGACATAAATACTATGAGGCAAAAGTTGTAATATATAGATGAAAGGGTGCTTTTATGAGAGAGTTCATATTTTGAGTGGAGTCATAATGCTGCAGCTTCTGTTATCCTGGAGGTCGATATGAATCACCAGAGCGGTTGGAATTTCTAGTGTGACCCACTTATCAAAACCACTTATTTGAAAGTGAAAACAAAGGCCAGCATTGATATTCTAATCATAACAGTCATAGATATCACAGACACCATCCTCATATCCACAACTATAACTCTTAACTACAAGTTCAACCTGCCAGGTTTCACGTCAGTCTGACTGTTTATGTTGGTTCACTTTGGGAATCTGTAGCTGCTCCAACCCTCAGATCAGAGCAGTGAAAATATAGTGAATGTTTTAATAAGACTGATAAAAAATAATCCAAAACTAAAAAAACAATGAACGAAAAGTAGTTTGAAATCTCTCCCAGTCCTCTACGACTGAAATCAGAGGCCTAACGGGGTCACTACTTGTTGTTTGGGCTATTTTCGTTGCATCTTTTCTCAAGGGTGACCTCTGCTTGTTTTTTATAATTTTCTCTGGATGCAGTGGTGGACTTCATCATCAGGAAAAGGGTGGCTATTCCTGCCACCACCCACACAGGTAACAGTTCCTCTGAGACCTGTGAAGGCCCACCCACAAACACACACACACACACACACACCCTTTTCACATCTGCATGGAGAATATTTTCCCAGCTCGTCTATATGCATGGGAGGTCATGCATCTCTTTCCGGTCATGTTATCAGTGTCTGGTATCATACCGTGGATATGATAGCAGCCTGCAGAGCACCCATCATGTGTGCATACGTCCTCCTGCACCCTGTGAGTGAGGGTGGTGGTTACCTCCATTGTTAAAGACGAGTCACTGTTACACTGGCACCAAATGTGGATTAATAGTCCCCAACAAACTCTCACAGCAGCGGTTCTATAACCACAAGCTTCACTGGACCATCCCACCATCACTCCTCCACCTCACAGCATGACCCGCTGCCTTGTGCATGTTTTTTTTTTTTACGTGTGTTTGAATGAAAATAATTTAAAAAACAAAACTCTTACTCAATCGTGGTCTTTTCTTTCTTTCTCTGTCATGCTGACACAGTGCTGGGCCCACTGCAGTCCGTCATGCAGGATCTGCACTCGGACGACAACGATGACGACTCAGAGGACGACGACGACAACGACATGGACTCTGACATGGAGAGACCAGCGCACACACACCTCACACACCATCAGCGCAGGTTAGTAAATGGACTGAAGAGTCCTACAAACTGTAACCATAGGCACAGCTACACAAAGTGTCAACTTTTGGAGCCCCTCAGCTCCGAGCCGAATTCATACTTCTGTCTGCCTCTACCGTCTAATAAAGGTCAAATAATGCCATTAAATAACCTTTAAAAACAATCTGTAGACTTTAACTAGACCATTGCAGTTGTGGGAGTTGTTGGGGGGCAGGTTTGTGATTTTCTGTAAAACCTCTGAATGGAGTGAATTTTAGCACAATGGCATAATGGTGAGCTTGCATTTAAAAACAAGTCCTGGTTTGGCACAGGGTGCAACATCAACATGTACGCAAGTCTCCAGTCCGTACATGTCTGAATTTACGTTTTCCGCTTGATTGACTTCATTATATTTCCTGACTAACCCTGCTTTTCAGGTTTTCAGGTTGGCTCCACCTAACCTCGACCTGCATGTAAACATGTAAGTCGGTTGATAGACTGTAATGATGGGTTACACTGCCACACCGTTTACACCGGGGCACAGTATTCATCGCTTTTTCATCAATGTCATGTCAAGTTTTTAGCCTCTTTCAGCGCATTATTTTGGCACTCTCGACAACTCTGTTGCCAGCGACAGCAGTCAGTTGTTTTCAGCTAAAAGGCTGTAATGAACACAGGAGATCAGAGGGGAATAGTAGAGACTAGCTGGTGAACTTTTAGCGAATAAAGATGTAGATATTTTCCTCAGGAGTTGGTGGAAACCAAAAACGGAGCTAAAAGCGAGGTTTATGTTGCTCTGCTCTGTCATTAGCTCTGTCAGTTTTAAAAGGTGATAATATGTCAGATGTTGTACCTACAGCTTGTTGTGCTGCCACCAAGTGGCTCAAGTTCTTTGTCTTTTCTCCTCTGACTAACTACCCAGGGTCAGTTTGAGTGATGGCAGTGAGAGCGACAGCTCCTCGCCCTCGCCCCCCTCCCACAACGAAGCCCCACCTTTATTAAAGACTACTAATAACCAGGTAAGACGATATGCACCAGGTGATTCATCAGTGTACTTGAATGACGTATGTAGCTCCAAGTCACACAGAGTGACGCTGACTCTGTGTGCTTCCTCTGTCAGATACTGGAAGTGAAGAGTCCCACCAAGCAGAGCAAGCAGGACAAGAACAAAAACCTAGATTGTGACAAGGTACACAACAATCCACTGTTCTCTGCAAAACGTACTGTGACATGCATACGAACTCTACAGTGACTTCACCTATCACACGTTAGTCAGCTTCACTCTGACCTCCACGCTGCTGACGCCGTCGAGCTTTGAAACAGAACCCGACAGGTGGAGATATTGTAGAATTCATTAGAACGATTTTTGGCAGCAACCTCTCAGCAGACTCATGTTCAAGTGGAGTTCCTTGGAACGTGGACTTTCCAAAGACAAGTGGGTTTGAATTTTTAACACTGTCACTGCGACAGGCTGACAAAGGATATACATGAGATGTGTCAGGCAGATTATTTCAATCTTAAAGCTACTTAGAGGGAAATCTAAAGGTAGACCAGCTTGTATTAGATTAAAATGTGACGAAACAAATACATCAGTGCACAGCAGAGGCGCAGCTATAATAATCAAAACCATTTATGGTAATGGATTACTTGCTTACTAGTCTATTTCTGAAGAAAAAAACATGTGATGTGAATGTTTTCTGCTTTCTTCAGTCCTCTGACAGAAACATGAAAACACATCTGAGGACGTCACTCTGGCTTAATAAAATAATGCGTAGTTGCTGCCATTGTGCACAGTGTAGTTAAATAAACAGTGTAAGTCTTCCAGCAGTTGACAGATGAAAGCTATCTCCTTCTTTTCCGATCACACGCTATCATAGGCGTCATAAAAACACTGTGGTACCAAAACTCAGCTCTCAGCACCAGTCCTGAAGAATTCCAGCCTGTGTGTGTGTGTTCACATGTAAAAGCTGACGACATGCTGCCGTGTGTTTCTCAGGCCTACCTGGACGAGCTGGTGGAACTGCACAAAAGACTGATGACACTAAGAGAAGGTCATATACTGCAACAGGTATGTACGTTACCCTGGAATGCACCTCCATCATGTCAGGTGATCACTACCTGTCTCACTCAGCCTGCCTCCGCTACCCACAATGCATTTCACCTGAGCCATGCTCTTCAGATGAACGTGAACCTATGGATATTTAAATAGAAGCAGGTTGTTAGTGAACACTCAGTGTGCTGTACTGCAGTCATGTGTTGAAGCTGCTCTCTCTCTCTCCGTGACTCTGAAAGTCCTTCCAGTACATGATGAGGTCCAGAGGGAATAACTGACTGAATGCTGAAGGATAACATCATTTTTAAGAACTGAGACTATTACTCCTACTTCCTCTCTTCATATGCAGTCAGGCTCTGTGGGTGGATGAGTTGGCTAGTTTGTGCCACTGCAATGGTGCCTGACTGTTCCAAACGCCTCTCATTTAAAAGAAAAACTGAACAATAAAAGCTGAACAATGTACAGACTGCTGACAGAATGAAAGCAAAGACCAACTGAAAGTGTCTAAGTAAGCTGTCGGAAGAGCTTCAATGCATCTTCTGGATAAAAGATATTCTTTAATGAGGTGTTTTGATAATGGTGGACCAAAATCTCACAGCAAAAACAGAACAGAGCCACCAGGTCCACCCACTCGTGGAAAAAAGTGATGTGCTGCTTCACCATATTCTCCACGTCTATAGACCAGTGCTCATGGTTTGTACACCAGTAAATGCTTAAACAGATGAACATGACTTTTCAATTAGGATAACTGAGCACTAGTGGGGTATAAATCATAACGTTCACATACCTTTATTGTGAAACAAAATTCTACTTCTACTTCTTAAAACACAATACATACAGAGGTTATATCCCAAAACTAAGGTCACATACACAGACGATCAAATGAAAAGGCTACTATAACAAACAAACACTAACAAATAAACTGGATAAAGTTTATTTTTCCGATAATGTATTATCCAAAAAATCCAGATAGACCTCAAGTTGGATTAAAGTAGGTGAACAGGACCATTTAATAAATGACACGATAAGTTCAAGCAGTGAGCTAACCTAACCACTGTACTTTCTATACATGATGTAATTCATGTTTGTTTGGCTCATAACCAATCAAATTCATCTGAAGGAGGGAAATGACTGTGTTTCAAGAAGCTGTTTTAAAGGTCCATTCTGTAGGATTTAGTGGCACCTAGCGGTGAAGTTGCAGATTGCAACCAACTGAATACTCTCCCACGCCTCATGCTCTCCTTCCATGGTGCATGGTGAAAAAACTGTGGCTGCAAAATTCACATAAAAAGCAAAATGTCATCAAAAATCAGTGTTTAGTTTGTCTGTTTTGGGCTACTGTAGAAAATTGGTGGTTCAAAATGGTGGACTCATTATAAGACAACAAATACACAATGATTCTTTATTTTCAGGTGAATATACACTAATGAAAACATACTAATTGATTTTATATAAAATTCCTATGTTGGAAAATAGTTGCTGAAAACATGTGAAAACACTCTGAATGATATATTATTGAAATGTGGAGTTATAGGTTCAAACTGTTTTTCACCAGTTTTCAGTCCAGGATTTTGTGGGCGGTCCTTAAAGGGTGGCTCGATGACATGCTGAGGCCACCCTGAGCATACCCCTGCACCCCTAGCAGAGAGATAGAGATGAATTCATCTCGCTCAGAGTGTTTCAAAGTTAGTCATGTCTTAGGATGTGTTTGCACTCACTAATTTTGATGCATCTTGAAGTATGCCACGCCAAGGACTGAGTTTTTGTACATGGAGGGGCTGCTCTACCAACTGAGCTAAACGCCGCCCCAAAACAGCCAAAGGGATTAAACCATGTAGCATATTTACATATTTAGAAGCACATAAACCAAAAAAATGACCAAGCCTGAACATGACTGATTTCCGCTCCGTCTGGCTCCGTGTTGGACTGGCACTCTTAATTAACGTCATCTTGTTGTTCTTCTGCTTTTCTCAGAAAAATGGACGCTTATCTCGCAAACCAACTACTACAGGCATGAAGAGTAGTGGATGAGAGCAAGTTTTCATTCACGTTTCTTTTGCCAAATGACTTTAAATTGAGTTAAAGGTTATTCTAAATTTGGATGGAATGTTGGATCCAGTCACGATCTATAGAAGTATCAGTTTTCATTGGCGGTATGAAAACATTTCATGTATCTGAGGTTTGGGCTTTGATATTATCACTTCCATCCCTGCGTTATTATCTTCTGTGCAGAAGTTACAGTAAACTGCCGGGCTCCAGATAAAAACATGAAATATGTATTGGCTGGCTTCCCCTGTCTTCGCTGATCTCAGCATAATATCGCTACATGCCAGCGCTATTGGTCAGCTATATTGTTGCATCGGATTAGAAGAGGAGCTGTGATCTGTTACAGATCCTCCGCAATCTGCAGCTTCATCTGGAAGCAATGAATTATTTGGTTAACCTCTCTCCACCTAAGAGATTGCATGTTTCTTGCCTAAATTCTCAAGGCCTATCATATGACGGCATTAGTGCATCTTCCCAGCTGCCGCTGCCAAGTTCTGCCTCGCTCTCCTAACGAGACGTCTGGCTCTGAGGAACGAGAGAAATCCCATCCAAACGGCATCGCCCCGTGCACAGCTTTAACCCGCACAGTAATCAAGCTAATCTAGCCGAGTTCACCAACTGGCTCCACTTCCTGTTACAAGAGATGGAAATGATTAACTCGCAGCCTCTCCTGCACACTGGTGGGGACCGCATATTGTATCACAGAGAGCCGACTGTGATGCAGATGGTCTTTAGATAGTGGAACACAACATGAGTTTGGTAGCTGTTTGCAGCTGAAATGGATCCTAAACGGGCCAACGCGCCACCCACCCGGCTAACACAAGGCACTAAAGAGAGAGGCGACGCCTGAGCATCTGACTTAAATCTGCCTCGTCATGAAAACAGGCTCTAATTTTCCCCACATTTCTAAGAATTCTACCTACACCACGAGATTGTGCTTGCAACCCCCGAGCTTGATTCTCACCACCGGGTACGAAGTCTGAAAGCGATATTCCACAGGAAAGGTGGATGAGGGAAAAGGCCACACTCATTTTTATTACATTAAATCACTTCTACCACATCACACCAGATCTAATGTGTCTGCACACACTCTTCTCTTTAAACCACATCTGCCCTGCTGAACTGCAGAGCTCCTCTTTAAAGTCCACATGAATGTCTCGGTGTGTTTGTCCCGTCTGTCCTCTGTCCTCCAGTGTCTGTCCAACACTGACACAAAGTGTTTTCAGTATGTTCAGCTATTCTTCATGCTATTTTACAGTTTCCTGATAAACCATAAAAACTTGTTGATGATGTCATCCTGCACTCGGGGGCGTGTACTAATTGTACATCCAATGAAACGCCTTCTCTCTTCTGACTGCTTCCTGTTTGACCCAGTTGATCTCTGTCCAGGCCTCACTGATTGCTGTACAAAAGCACAGCTTTAGAACTTTATTCAGACAGAATATATTTGCTGCTTTTCCCTCTGATGTCCTCGACTGCTCAGCTTCAACTCTGTGATTTACACAGTTTAGCCTGCTAACTGCTAATTAACTGCTGAATCTGCTGTTAGCAGCTCAGCAGCCACACCTGACCAGCTGCATGCACAGCCTCTGTGACCAACAGGGAATAATGTTTCACTACTGAGGTGATTAACAGACTTTCCCGATGGATGGACTGCTAATTAGTGAAGCGCTAACTGTCATTAGCTCAGTCAGTCGTGTAGCTAACTAAACTGAGGATGCCAGGAGCCAAGCCCTGCAAAAAGCCACCTCACTAGACTACTGTGTTTCCTGCCAGACTGGCCACCACTGGCGCACCCTGTGTTCTGTAACAGGTCCGGTCATGTTCACTGACAGGTAGACACTGACACTAGCTCATAGTGCTATACCTACAATTCACAGTTCTGGGGATGTGATGCGGGGATGGATGAAACTTTGCCCCCCAGGTTTGGGTCCCACTGCTGGGGGCATCATGACCAGCCAACACAGAGAGGGACATGTTCAGTGATGTTCAGTGTTTCAGGGTTTCCAACAGTAAGATGTAAAAGTCTATCTAATATAATGACTGTAAATTCAAATTTACATTGTTAACACTTCCTATGGTAGTTTGACATAAAAGCCTACATGTGTCTGTGTAAACATTAAAGGGATCAGCTGCAAATGAATAGTGCAAACATATAGCGGCTCGTACCCATGGTTGTTGTGCAGAATTTTCCATAATGTTTTGAGTTCAGCCGTTTCACAGTTCACATGAAGTGATGCTGGAGGACTGACCTGTCCTCTAACTGTTCTCCGAACAGATAAAGCTGCAGTATAAACCAATGAAACAATTCTTTTCCATGTGAAGCTCACAACAGAATGAAATGAATTATTAACTTTCTTTTTTCCAGTAAAAGACTGTTTACTGATGCAGGGCTGCAACTACCAATTATTTTCATGATGGGTTCATCTGTCTATTCATTTCTCAGTTAATCCTTTATTTGTTTGATTCATAACATTTCAAAAAATGTGTAAAAATGTTTCCCAAAGTTCAAGGTGATGTCCTCAAATATCTTGTTTTGTTCGCAAATCACAGAGACTCAGTTTCTTGTCATAAAAAAAAGAAATTGTTCACGTTCAAGGCTGAAATCTGAAAATTCTTTTTTTTCTTCTAACCAAATCAAATCACTCAAAATGATTTGGTTATCAAAATAGTTGTCAATTCATGTTCTAGTTGACAACTAATCAATTCATTGACTAATTCTTGTGCTGTTTGTACTGTTAGTTTCATATTTAATAGATCATAAACTGTGAGTAGTTTGGGCAGCTGAGTGTTCTCAGTGTAGACATGAACACACAGCAGGTTGTTCTGACCCGTTCTGACCCGTTGTGCTCTCTGCTCTGCAGATCGTGAACCTCATCGAAGAAACTGGACACTTCCACATCACAAACACTACTTTTGACTTCGACCTTTGCTCCTTGGACAGAAGCACGGTGAGGAAGCTGCAGAGTTACCTGGAAACCTCTGGCCTGTCCTGAGGCTCTGAGCAGCTGGCTGCTGGATCTCTGTCTCCACACAGACGTTTTGATTCTCCTCGAACAAACTCCACCTTTTTGGATGCAATGCAAAAAGCGCCCGCTGTAGGCTGGGTCCAGTTGCTGCGCGTGTCCAGCCTGCTGGTTGGACTGGGCTCTCTCTCTCTCTGAATGAAGAGGCGGTCCTGCCACAGAAACCAGAGCCGGGTGTCGTGGGGATGAGCCCTGTCGATCAGGAGATCACCCTGAAGGCCTTGCAAACGTCACTTGATTTATCGGGAGGTCGCGACCTTGACGCTCTTAATGAATGTGCATATTGTTACCATGTATGTTTCTTGATTTGTTGTTCATTGTGACAGATGCATGGTCAACACCGCCTTACAACATTGTAAGTCTTATTTATTGAATTTAATTTGCAGGTGTGCGTGCGTGCGTGAGCATGTGTGTGTGTTTGAAATGGCAAAAAAAGAAACAGCGGAATGAGACTTTGTTGAAGCACTTCACGACAGGCATATCTTTGAATGTGTGTGACAGTCGATCATCGCTGCGACACTCCATATGTCACTGACTTGAATTGAATCATTTGAATGGGAACAAAACACTGCCACAGCAGGTGTGAGGCTGACGCTCCACAGCAACACAGCAGAGTTTTTCTAAGTGTGCATCTTGCAGAAAACCACTTCTTCCCGCCAAAATAAGACTTCCTTTGTGAGACCATAGAAGAAGCGCACATGGACAATAACGCGTAGGTTCAAACGCCATCGCTGAAGAGCTACACGTCACACACTTACTACAAACCCACACCTGTGAAAGGTCGGGAAGAACATCTCCAACAACTTTCCTCAAAGATGTTCATGGTGTTCCACTCACCTGCTGTTCACGTCCACACATCCACACACCGACACACACCAGGCCGATCGCTACGCAAAGTGGCTACGATTGTTCCAAGATTCAGAAAGTCGCCAAAAATTCAAGAGATTCCAATTTAAACAAAGGCAGAAAGCAGATTTTTAAGAGCATAATGAAGCCTTCAGCATGGAGGTTACTAAAGCACTGCATCTGATTTTGGTAACTTCTTAAAGGCCCATGTGTAGAATTTGAAAATATTGTTTTAGTGCCCCCGGTGGTTGGATTGGAAAACAACTGGCAGACAGCACAGAAAGTCTCTTCCTCCACCTCTCCACCTTTATGGATCTGACCAAGTGAAACAACTTTTACTGGAAATATCATCTTCTATAACAATAATAAAAAAAGAAGAATTCTAGAGGAAGTATCAGGACATAAAAATTCTACACATAGCACCTTTAATCTCCAAATTTTGGTTGAAACCCTTTTAAAGAAATATGACTGAATGAACACTTCATGACTCAAACTAATGAAGATATCTGTATTCCACAAGAACTTAAATTACATTGCACACACACACACACACAGAGGCTTTCCAGCTCTGAGACTTTCACACACACCACCACATCATTTCACACTCGTGCCACATCGTTTGGCAGTTTTTTCTTCCCATATTTTGACACTGTATAAAGTGAGACACGAGTGGCTGCTGGAGTGAGTCGAGCACAAATCACTGACGCTGAAAGTCCTTGTGATACAATCCCAAGATTTTTTTTTTTTTACCAAATCCAGGCATCCCGGGCCGCAGCAGGTCCGGCCTGCCTGCTCATCAGCAAAGCTTAGTTGTTGTCAGCTCATAATTCTGCTACGGGGCCGACGGAACATGCCAAAAGCATAGCTGAAGAGAATCGTTTTTTTTTTAGGACACTACTAATGTTTGTCTCCACGATATGATTTCAAAAAGCATTATCTGTTTGCCATCTGGGAAAAAAAAAAAAAAAGATTTGCAGAACAGAGCGAGTGCTGAAGAGGAAAGGGGAGAACAAAGTCCCTTTATGATGTCAGAGACGAGCGATCAGACGGCTCTGTGCTGCATTTCTCAAATGTGTGAAATGTTTTGGGTAAATTTACCAGAAAAAAAATCAAGCCAGTGGGATTTCTTTGGCTGACAGGTACTGTTACAGGTGTGAGAAGAAAAAATGGAAAAAAAAAAAGATCTTTTATTTATTTAGTGGGAATTTGAGTTGTTAAATCTGAGCTCGGCGTTGGTTTTCGAAGCAGAAGGCCTTTAGTTTGATTTGTTACAGAGGACGCTCTGCCAGTCTGATGAGCAAACGTTCAGGATGGTGAACCGTGGTGATCCTTTCCAAACGACCTTAAAGGGTTTTTCTTACCCTCTGTTCTGTCTTATGGTTTCTTGTGTATTTTGAGGACATACAATAAATATTCTGTATGATGTACAGATGAGTTATTAAGCCACTTGTGAATGAGCTTTTTTTTCACTGACTATATGTTTTATCCTGCTGCTCAAACAGCTTCATAGCTGAAAGATACACCTTTTAATTCATCTTTAATAATATTTATAACATTAATATTCTGTTTTAAAAATGCTTGTCTTCCATACTGGACTCTTCAAATTCCAGTTAAAGCTCCCTATGTGTAGGAATTGAAAATATTTCACTTTGGTTCCCCCCAGTGGATTATTGTCACCCACTACAAGAGCTCCCATGATGCACTGCTGCAGGATCCGATAAGGTTGGACCCGTCTTTCTCTGGTGTCTGTAACACTCAGGACCAAGCTGCAACATCATGGCTGTGAACGTTATAATGCCAAACGTCCACTTGAGGCTGGCTCCAGAAGTGAGTCAGTCTCCATAAGTCCCCATGTTCAAATGTCCAACTTCACAGCAGAAATAAACATGTTTACAGCCTGGTACAAAAAACTGTTTTGTTCTCTGTAGCTAATTTCCCCGTTCATGACAACTGTACTGAGGGTGAATTTATATACAACTCACCTGTTCACGTTATATTAAGGCTTAAAGTTATGCAGGATTAAGAGCATGGCCGCGTGGTCAAGTGCCTGTTTGAGCACCCAGGCTTCATTCAGAGGCAGGACTGCCAAGATGGAGACGACCACACTGAGCTTTATAGTAAAACCTGTGCGGGACGTCACGGAGACTACATCCAGGTTTTATTCAGTCTATAAAAATGTTTTCTCCAGGACTACCTCTGCTGTGACAGTGACTTAGAATGTTGTTGTCCTCAATGCTCTATATACTGTATATCACTGGTTCCCAGTCTGGAGATCCAGAATCCCATCAGGCCTCGCCAACATATGGGAGGTTTCAAGGCCTTTTAAAATCTACAGTAGGCATTCATTTCCATGGAAATAAATACAGAAATTACATTTTAATGATTAGTTGAATGTTAATATAAATAAATGTGACAGGATGAGGACAGAGTGAAGACAAACACAAACTGCATCCACAGAGACTTCACCACTGAACAACCTCGTCCTACATGAGAAACGTTCAAACAAAGAGCTCAAAGAATGACGATCTGTCAACAACATTAGCTTTGTGTGATTGTTCCAAATCATAATACAGGCAGAGAATTGTATGAAAAGAAAGAAAGAAAAAGTCAAATGATCAAATATTAACAGGAAATAATCAGCAAAATGTTTCCAAGTCACAGTTTGACACAAACTTATTGTTATTGTTATGTTTCGAATATAATAGTTTGGAAGCGCTCTTTTATATGACCAAACACATTAGTAGAAATGAGCCATAATTTGTAACCGTCTCTCAAACTCAAACTATCACAACTGATGATTACAAAAAAAATCTGATCTTTTTTCTGTGCTTCCATTTAGAAAACTCAGCAGTGTGTCCTGCACAGCTCTGGTCTTGTGCGTGTTTGTCTCTTGGCTGCGGTGCATTCAGGTGATTGTTGTAATGCTGGAAAAATCGAATGTGACCACTTCATATTGACCAGGTGCTTTTATTCACATGGTTATCAGTGGTCAACACATTACAGGACAGGATGTAAATAATGGAGCATTGTTCACAGGCTGATATGGAAATATGAGAAATGTATTCAGCAGGTTGCAGACAGAGTGTCTACTTCATCATATGTATGTGTATATGTGTATTTTCACAGTAGATGTGATGTTATTGGACGTTACGGTTGGAGAAGACTCGCTCGAGGGAAAATCTGCATGCAGCCACGCTTTGATGAGTAATATTCCAATAACTGATAAACTGACGGGTATTAAGCACTCAGCACCGTCTCTCATAAATATAGACTTTCAGATGATAGATTCACTGACATGTTGGCCCGATACAAGGCCCCAGCTGTCCAGATGAAATGAAACCTGAGTTTGGAGAGCTCACAGAGTGGCTCAGTGTGTGTGTGTGTAATATTGTGTGCGTAGGGTATGGAATGCTGCTGCACGGTGAGGATCCCCTCTACAAGGAGGAAGCCTTCATGAAATATTTGCACTTCAAGTTGAGACTTAAAAAATACAGACACTATCATCTTCAATCAAAGGGTAAAAGTTCAGCACCGGAGTGAATTATTGGATTGTGGGATCAAAACGTTGATCTCCCTCCTCTGGTGGAAGACCAAAAAAAACTCTTCATGTTCTTTTTATGTCGGTCTAAGTGGGTGGTCTGACAGAAGAAAAGTTGGAAGTCATCCAGTTTTCCCATTTATGTGGGCGAGGAAGACTCGCACATGCTTTCATCAGTCTCCATGTCATACACATCTTACCAGGCCTGCGCTGGAACAACCTGTTCCTGCTGACTGCGGGCTAAATGTTAAAAACGTCTCTGTGGAGGAGTTGGTAGGTGTTCGGCTGCGTTCTGCTATATTTAGTCGGCCCGTTTTCATCCTAGTCGTGTGTTTGCGGCCCACCGACAGCGCCACCTTCGGGAAAACATTTCTAAATATTATAAATGAGCCTCGTCGTGTGAAGGCCTCAGCATGCCGTGTGTGTATACCTGTTACCCCTGGCCTTAAAAAGCATGCCATATATTATTTTTATATTATTTACAGACACCCAATAATGGCTGACCCAGATTTTTGAACAAATACCTGCAAAACTAATGATCTCTCATCAGCTTCAGCTGTGTTTTAGCACACTAACATGCTGAAACCTCTGTCCTGAGACAACAATGGAGCTCGAGCTTTGCTTGACAGAACTGGGCAGAACCACAAAAAATCATGGAGGTAAAAGCTAGTCCTCGCTGTGTCTGGTTACCCCCGCCCTCATTTATGTGATCATGAGTTTTAGAGATTCCAACATATCTGAGATCCAAAGACGAGCAGATTCAACGCCACAATCTGACATTGTATGAAGATGTGCAGACTCTTAGAGCTGCTAACAAAGCATCATGTGCTTCATGTTGGAAAAGACTGGCTGAGAAAACATCAAAATTGCATGAAAACATGCTAATCATCCATGACCCTGTAAGGTAGACTTGGTATGGACTTGTGAGAACACTTTAGACTCCATCTTGCCAGCATTCAATCTATGTCAGGGGTCTTCAACCAGGGGTCTGTGACCCCTTGGGGGTCCACAGAGGTACTACAGGGGGTCCGCCAATGATTGTCATAATAATTGACAATTTTCACCAAAATAATGGAGACTGTGAGGGTGCAGATCATTGAGAAACTACAGACAGTGGAGGCATTTGCACTCTAATTGGATGAATCAGTGGGCATGTCCAAAGACACATAGCTCTTGGTATGTAATAACCAATAATAATTATGCAACTTTTTTATCAATCATAAACACATTTAGGTTAATAACCCAGTATATAAATAGGTTAATAAGGTGAAATATAAGTGGAATAAAGTCAATATAAAAATTGTTATAGGCCAGGCTTAAAACGTGACACGTGGGGGTCCCTGTTCTTTTTGTTCCTCGTCCAAGGGGAATCAAAAAGGTTCAAGACCCCTGGTCTGTCATGGATGTATAAAGAGAAGGTGGAGGGTCTCCACAAGAGACTTCCGTCAGCCAAGCCAATAACTGTCAGTTTAGCCTTCCACTAACTTGACTGAACAGATCGTGAATTGTAGTTCAGTGGCTAAGCTGAACATAGTTCTGACCTATCAGGAACTACTGACGTGGTCTAATATTAGGTGTCTGTGACAACCTGCTAAAGAGGTTAGTGTAGATGCTGAGACAAAAAACTACACCAACAGATTTTTCCAACTGACTTCAGTAAGATAGGTTCATTGTTCTGATTGGTTGATAGATATTGACAGACGGATGGTTTATCCAATCACGGCAGCCCTTTTTCCAAACTGTGTCCAGCAATGACTTCCCAGATGTATCCGTGTAACAAACCATCTGGTGCGGTCGGGTTAACGGTTTAACACGACTCAGCACATTAGAGTCGAGTTTTCCAGCAGAGGAAACCATTCATCACGCCTTAATCATATCAGGACTCGACCTCCCATCAGACACCTCTTCATTACTCTGTGAACTGTCCTCCTTCAAACAGCAGCAGCAGCACTGAAGCTGTTCCTGCAGCACTCCACCCGCCGGCTCCGCTCCAGCTGGGCTCTGTCCACATGCCACAGCTCTGCGTTCAGACCTTTATGATTGTTTTCATATCTTTTTTCTCCCTTCGGTGTTTGGATGATCCAAAGCAAAGCCGCGAAGCCAACGCACTCCCACTCCTGCTAATGTTTTACTGAGCCCAAATTACCCCTTCAAGGGTCACGAGGTCAACGCTAATAGAGCGGGAGGCCAAGTATGAACCCCACACATGCCACGAACAGCCAATTACTGTATCTGTGCTGTGATTCAAACCCTCTTAAGAGCACTCATCTATTATATATAATGTCTATACTGGATCAAAGGTCAGAACTGTGCTCTGGCTACAATAAAAACCTGAATCTCATCATGTGGCCTTTCTTCTTTCAGGTGAACATGAAGATAAACTGAAAAATGAGTCAAACATAAACTGTGGTTTTGGTCTCTGCACACACACGACTGGTCCAACCATCAAGACCTCAGCTGTGACGTCACCCAGCTGTTATCACCAAGAAATAAAACTGTTCCAACTAGTCTTTGAATCCTGTTCAGTTTAGTTGAAAACATTATTCTTGGGTCTGTGCTGGTGTACACTGCTGTCTGATTTTGTGCTACATTAATTAGACATGTTGTCACTTTATAAAATTATTAAAGGTCCAGTGTGCAAGATTTAGAAGTGTCAATTGGCAGAAATTGGATATATAATCAATTAGTATGATTTCATTACTGTATGATCACCTGAAAAATAAGAATCATTGTTTTCATTGACTTCAAATCTCCACTACATTATATCTACAGTGAGCGGGTCCTCTTCTATGGAGTCCGCCATGTTGAACAAATCAATCACTGATCTAGAGATGACATTTTGCTTTTTATGTGAAGAGTTTTTCCTCCATGCTTGGAAGGAGAGGGTGAGATGTTGGAGAGTATTTATTTGGTTACAATCTGCAACTTCACATCTGCCACTTAAATCCTACAAATAATTGTCTCCTTCCAACATTAACGTTCATTTAGTGTATTTTCAGCTCTGTTTTTGGTCTCCACCAACTCCTGAGAAGAATTCTGTCTTGTTTGCTTCTTAAAGCAGAACTTCAGAATTTCCCAACCTTATTTTTCGTGTTTTTGTGTCACAGAGCAGATCCAGCAGAATGTGGTAAGACACAATCTGAGCCTGTCAGTGACACCTTTAATGTGACGGTGTGAGCAGGATTACACTGTGGCCACTTTCACAGCTGCAGGCTGCTCAGTACTGGATCAGATTCAAACATTCTTGTCCCCATTAGTTACAAAAACTCACCTTCACCTTCTAGCCGCTGTCTGCGTTTGGTGCTGGACTGGTAGTGTCCAGCTGGTTTATCAGAACTTTTTAACTGCTAAAGTTCTGCTGCTGATGGAAACCAGGTTCATGAAAGCAGAGTATAACTAAAAGAGAAAAAGACTTCATGACTGCAGAGTTGGTGATAATTCACTTCAACATACAGCAGCTTCCATTTTACACATTTTATTCATTATCAATATATGAAATAGTGATTAGTGCAGCTTTAAAACGCGAATATGTAACTTTCTTTGTAACTTTATGCTGCATTTGAGCACAATCCTGTAACTGACACTTGTGGCTACATTTCAGTAAATCTTGGTTTGCGTCCTGGTTTGCGGGTTATGTAGCGATTAGGTGAAATATTTGGAAGAATCTGACGTGACAGGTCAGAATCTGATACATTTTAAAACACTTTGTATCTCAAACAGAGCTCTTTTCTAAATGTTAATTAAACACAATAAGATACAGGAAGAATTGGAAATAGGTAAATGTCATTTTCTTCTTCTGCTCTTAGTTGGCCAATACACAATGGGACAGTGACAGCACAATCGGGTCAGGACAATACAGACAGATGAGACAGACAAGTGGTCATCGGCTTAAAGTTTCTCCTTACAGAGTTTTCAGGAGATAATCTTTCACTAACTCAGACTGCTGTTTTTAAATGGCCATCAAAGCACCTTTAAAATCAGCCAGACTGAATTCATTTTTCCAGCAGGCAGCAGACTTCAGTCCAAACACAGAGTTTCATTTGTGAAAGATTTCACTGCCTTTTCCAAATGGAGACAAGAAAAGGAGAAGTGGCTGCTTAGACTCCTGGATTAATTTAAGCTATTTTCCTCTGAGAGAATGGAGCTGAGGGAGAAGGAGGAGGAGGGGGGGTGTAGAGGAAGAATGGAGCCCGGGGGGGTGGGGGAACGGTTCAGAGTCCAGGCCAGTCAGCAGGACATCCTGTTTGAGCTTCCAAATACCATTTCCTCCAATAAAAAGGGGGAGACCTTCGAAATAATCTCCCACAGAAGAGACACAGAGACATTGATTGTCACCCTGGCACGAGGCCAAGGCTGAGGAGGAAGGCTCCCCTCCCGCAGAGCCTCTGGACGGCAGTCAAAAAGCACCTCGAGGAAGTCATTAAAGCTCAAGGTTGATGAAAAGTCTCTCCTTCCTCCTTCATCTCACCTCCCCGGCTGTCTGAAGGCATGCTGCTCCAAGAAAAACCTCGTCTGCAATTATTTGCACAGAAGCAGGTGTAGCTTCGAGGGCCACATGATGGAGAGATAATGTCTTCTACAGTAACTCCTAACTGCTCTGTTCTACTGAAACATATCATGAATACCTTGAAGCTGTTGTCCAAATTCAAATTCAAGTGTCATTTAAATTGCATATCAAAAATTTGATATCAAAACTCAGGGTGAGGCTCGGTTTCTATTATAGAAATAAATCATGTTTTTCTCTCAGAGCTCGGAAGCTTTTAATATCAGCCACTTTCCTACCTGTAATTGATTATGGCGATGTTGTATATATGTCTGCGTCAACCAGCTGCCTTCTTCCCCTGACTCCTGTGTATCACTGTGCTCTACGGTTCATCACTGGTTGCCACCGCCTCACCCATCACTGTGAACTATATACAAAAGCTGGCATGCCATCCTTGGAGATAAGACGCTACACACACTGGATAACTCTGGTGTATAAGGCTCTTCTTGGCTTAACTCCCACTTTTTTATGCACTTTCCTTCGAAAAACCGAAAGCCGTTATGCACTGCGCTCAAGTGATTTTCTACATCTTGCTGCGCCTCGAGTCAGAACTGAAACAGGTAAAAAAGCCTTTAGTTTCTCTGCCCCGTCTGCTTGGAATGCCCTCCAATGCGAACTTAAAATTGTAGAACTTCTTCCTCTGGAAGCATTCCGCTCCATCTTAAAAAAAAGACAATGGAAATCATTTGAACAGTGCCTATGCTTTTAAATTGTTAATGTATCTATAACTGTTACTGTTACTGTTGTTTGTCTGTTTTTACCACTATGACGAGTGCTGCTGCCTTTCTTGGCCAGGTCACCCTTGTGAAAGAGGTCTTGATCTCAATGGGTTTTTTATCTGGTTAAATAAAGGTTATAATAATAATAAAAAAAGATCTCAGATACAAGCTCCAAGTCTTAATCGTCATGTGTCACTATGGACAAATTTGTCCATTTGTGCAAATTTGTTCCTCTTTATCTGCCCATCGTTTTGGCTGTTAGTGCATAAGGCACCATTTTTGAATCAAAGTCTCTCTGTTGACAAATTTTGCAATTCAAATTTTAATAATAGATCAATAGACACTGAAAAAAACCCAAAAATATCCATTTCCAAAAAACTGCTATAAAATTTTAACAGATGTTTTTTAAATCTCTTAAACAACTTCAAAAAGTACCAAACATTCAATCATTTAACTGCCACTTTGATCACTTGATGTGATTTTTGAAAATTCATAAATAACAATAGTGACATCTTAAGTCTTTATGATTTCAGAGGGTAGTAAATCAAACAAACGCCTGAGGGTTAAATCTGGAGTTACACATAAAAGCTGATAGTTCTGCACATCCCTGATAAACACTAAGTGCACTTTTCTTACTGTCCATGAAGAAAAGATGAACTCTGGCTCTTTTGTTGTTGTTCAGTGATGAGCAGAGGGCACCAGAGAAACCTAGCATCGACCTTTTATACAGGCAACCACACAGACGTTAAAGGAAAACCACATTTATTCACTGCTTTTATTTCCATGTCTCTGCAGATAACGCTAAAATGATAAAACAGATCCAAAAAATACACGAGCCATGATGATCATATGTTTTGTAAGAAGATAACACAATCTGAGCCAACGGTATGAAAGGATATGCACTTCCTGTTTCCTTAGTGGGTAAACCAGGGACGGTTCAGAAAGTAAATCTGTTTTTATAATTCATCTTTGGTGAAACCCGACTAACCTGTGCCCTTTAATATTATAGATTTACATTTAACAGAAAAGAGTGCAGAGATATCTGACAGACAGGTCTCCAAGAAAGTTCATCTTCTCCTGATTTGTCTGAAAAACATCATTTTAGTGTCAGAATGTTCCAATATTTACTTTGAGAAAGTCGCTCATAGTCTGAGCTCACGTTCATTTCAACAGACTCAGGATCTGCTGCTGGTCTCCTGAACCCACATGTTTCTGAGAGTGCACAGAAATGTTGCAGATAATCCCTCATTGCACAGGAAACACTATAGTAAGTACAGCAGATACCAGTCATGGCCGGAGAATCTGAATGCATCAACATTTATTGGATGGTTTGCCACAGAATCTGCTCCAGACATTCTTGTAACAACTGCAGTGAACGTCCGCTCAGTGACTTCCCCATCGGCTTCAGCATGTTCGATCATCAACATCTAAAGATGAGCATGTTAGCACGCTGATGTTAGCACATCGCTCAAAGCCACACTTTGCCACACTAAGCACTTTCTCCACGGTGAAGGTCTGTTTCCAGTTTCTATTCAGTTCCATCATCATCGGGGCTCACGTACGTGTGCTTTGTGTCCAATGATGAACTTTAAATCAGATGTTTATTGTCTGAAGCTGATGAATACTCTGAATAATCACTCTAAGTACATGCAGACAGAGTGTGAAAGCAGAACATCTGGAGGGTCGGCTCGTGTGAATCAGCCGTATCAGAGCTTCCTTTGAAGTGTTTATTCATATTTGCCTTTGCAACCGATTGCTGTCTAGTCCGGTGGGGAAGCTGACAGTGAAACGAAGACCACCAAAGCATGCGCGCTCTCTGTTTGCAAAGGGATTTCAGCCCCCCTGACCACTCGGCCATTGTCGTCAAATTTGCACAGAGCTGCAATAATTCAAAGACACTTATCATATGCTTTTGGCTTGCTTGTGTTCCTCCGTTTCCCCCTGTGGCCAATCGTGTTGACCTTCCTGTCAGCTCCCCCCTGTGGAATTCTGGGTGGCGGTGCCTTCCTCCCTCCACCCCCCGCTCGCAGAATGCATACAAATTAGCCTTTCAAATATCAGATCAAGTTATGTAAAGAACAAAAGCAAGCGGACTTCAAAAGGGGAGGAACGAGGAGGGATGCTGCACGCAGAGACTTCAGCCGGCGCTCTCAACCGGCCCCGTCCTCAGACGCTGTGGT
This sequence comes from Larimichthys crocea, assembly GCF_000972845.2. NCBI lineage: Eukaryota > Metazoa > Chordata > Actinopteri > Sciaenidae > Larimichthys > Larimichthys crocea. Next base: position 474,834 of record NC_040024.1, on the reverse strand, counting down.
GGATTTGATTATTGTTTTTAACTCCTCTGCTCCTCCTCCTCCTCCCCTCGAGGCTCCCAAAGACCCCCTGCACCACCAAAATGGGTCCAGCCTTTTGGAGCGAATCCCAATCCCAAACCTGGTCTTTGATTTCAGGGGGCTTGGCACTGGCTCCTTCTCCCCCTGCTTTGTTCCTCTTGATGGATCTAGGCGGGCCGGCGAACCGTGACCCCTGCCAGCCCACCCCGTCTGTGTGTGAGCACACACACACACACACACACACACACACTAACAGACAATGCCAAGCCGCCACAGAGCCCAACAGGAAAGGAGGGGAAGAAGGAGGAAAAAAAAATGTCTACAAATGTGCTGAAAGCGTCTGTGAATCAAAGTCTCATCCCTGACAGAGATTACAGGCGCGGTGAGTGTCGTTGCTGCTTTCATTGTGTCTGTTCTGATAAGTTAGCCATGTGTGATGGACGAGGAGGAGAGTCTGGACCGCTGCCTATTCAGCTGCTCTGAACCACCTGCCACCAGATGGACCCGAGTGTGAACTTGAACAAGGAAGAGTGGAAACCCCCCCCCCCTCAAAAAAACACTTCAATTCCCAGCCCTCCCTGCAGCCGCCTCATTTTCTCTCTAACTGTGTTATCAAACCGGGCATTATATCTGCTCTGTAGTGTGGACGGTGCTGAGTTGACAAGCTTTTACAGTCACTCGCTGCAGAGTGTTTCATGCTGGGAACTTTTTTGTTCACCGAGGCCAAAAAACAAAGCAGCTGCTCATCAAGCAGCTTGTGAGAGGCTCCAGGAAATCACTGCTATCTGTCAGTGAGCAGCGTGTGATAGTGCTTCATACTGATGCACAGTTCACTTCAACACTCAGAAAACACTGTTGGATGTAACCCACTGGTATTAATGGATCACGACTTATGAGAACATTGCAAGCACTACAGTAACTGCAGAGATCTGCAAACATGTTGACAAGTTGGAAACCAGTCAACTGTCTTATCCACTGTGAACAAAGTGGTGAGTGCACATGTAATGCTACTGATATCCGTCACTGGACAGGAAAGCTGCTCACAGCTACAAAAAGTAGTAGCTTGAGGTCAAGTTATAACGTTATATAAGTTATATAAGTCATATAAGTGGCACCTTTGGGGCTGTGAACTCAAGGCAATGCAAAAGTGTGAAAAACTGCAGTTCCACAAATGTCCACTTGAGGCTGGCTCCAGAAGTGAGTCAGTCTCCATAAGTCCCCATGTCCAAATGTCCAACTTCACAGCAGAAATAAACATGTTTACAGCCTGGTACAAAAAACAGTTTTGGTCTCTGTAGCTAATTTCCCCGTTCATGACAACTGTACTGAGGGTGAATTTATATACAACTCACACTTCACAGTCACGCAGGTTGCCACTGGGTTTATATTAATAATAAGTGACTTGAGAGTATCAAAACATAACAACAACATATTATTATCTCATAGATTAGTTGTGGCTACGTGTTAGCAATCAGTTTCTGAGCAGACACAGAGAAACACTGGCATTCACCCAGAGATACAAATCTTTTATTTCAGACACACGCTACAGTGCATAGGCAGAGAATGACAAAGCTGGCATACACGCTGTAAGTAAAGCACTTTGCTGGATATTTATAATGTCATCCATGCAGTTGTCGTGAACAAAAATAGAACTTAGGCAGGAGCTAGTTCAGCCAGTAAACTCAAATGTAAATGTATTTGTACTGTCCATTCAAATCTGAGCTGTGCTGAAACAGTTCTGAAAATGCTGGTCTGTTTGACATCATTGCTTTACATAAAAGTGACTCAGGGGCGTATTTAAACAAGAGTCTGATGTAAAATCCAAAAGGCACATTTGTGGAACACGGTGCATGTCAGAAACCTGCAGACAAAATACATGTAAAATGAATGTTTTTTTATGTGCATGGTCCTTTATGCTCAACACATCTGTTTGACCGTAAAGATTAGTACAGTATGTACATTACAGTACAAAGTCTGGAATTCAGATCCACCGAGGGAAAGTCTTTTCAGAGACGGTGAAAGTGAGCAGTGGTCTTCCTCACTTGACGGTAAATTCTTCATCTAACCTGTGATGACATGCTGTTAAGAGCTCTGTAAAACCCAATAAATGTTAAAACCATCCAGTGAGGCCCAGATGTGCTAATGGCTTCCAGAGAGCACCGGAGAGACGGCCCAGCCTGAAGGTAGGTGAGTGCCGCTGTTTCACTTCCTGCACTTTAATTAGAACCAAATTAAAAGGAGCCCCCCTCCTCCTCCCCCCTTCGGTCTACTCTAAATTGACTTAATGGTTGAGTGGTGCCCTGGCTGGATGGAGCTGGGGGGAAAGCCTCATTAGCACTCCGCTTTTCACCAGGCCTACAAAACAAATCATCAATAGCCGAGCAGACAGATGTGCTTGTTAAAGACTCCAAAGGTTAATTATGGATCAGCAAACTGCATTTTGAAGTTCATTACACCCATTTAGACCTTTGGAGAGGCTTTTGATCCACGTTAGTCCTGATTACAGACACTTGATACTGGTCCGCAACAGTTTGGGTGAAAAGAAAGCTGGTGCAAATGTAGTGCAGCTCCTCTAAGATGCAGGGATCCAGAAATAACAAAAGCTAACAAAGCAACAAAGGAAAAGAAGCTAAAATTGGAGAGCTTTTTATAAAACTTTAATACGATACAATCCTTGATTTGTTTGAGTGCCCTCAGACTTCCTGCCAGCTGCTTTTTTCCAACTGTTAAACTGTTAAACGTGTTGAAATGCAAAGCCTCGACAGAAAAATGTTGGAGGAGATCTGTTAAAAACAGCTCACCTGTATTCTTTCTATCTTTGAATAAAAGCTGTGTCAGGATATGGTTAGCCTAGCTTAGCATGTTAGCCTGGCTCCAAACTTAAAAATATGCCAACGAACTACTCTAGAGTTCACTAATTATTATTATTTTTTATTCCAACATTCTGATGTTCATATAATCTTACATAATATTTATCATCTTAGTTTAGTGTGTCATGCTAACATTAGCTAATTAGCACTAAAAACACAAACACAGCTGTAAGTATTGAACAAATGATGGATGTACTGCCATGAATACGCATTCCAAATGTCATGGCATCCATCCAATGGTTGTTGAGATATATAAGTAGTGGACCCACGTTGTCATTGGTAGAGCCACACGGCTTGGCATGGCTAAAAATGTCAAATTATACGCTTGAGCTATTTTGAACAGCTGGGTGAAGCGCTACTAAATTTTAGCGTCAGAGCGAGGTTGCCAAATTCGTTACGATCGCCGAGAGACCAAAACCAAAAGGCATCTGGCAACCCACCTTATAGCAGAAGGTGCGGCATAGAAGTAGGCAGAGGGGGCTAACTGATGTCATGAAATAGTTTCACCTTTTACAATAACTTCCCCTTCAAACACTAATGTTGGACATAGCTAGGCTAGCTGTTATGCTAAGCTAGGCTAACTACGCTAACTTAAAGTAACATAAATCAATTTCAAATCAATTTTATTTGTATAGCCCAAAGTCACAAAGTACATTTGCCTCTGAGGGCTTTACAATCTGTACAGGGAGTGACACCCTCTGTCCTTAGACCCTCGGTTCGAGTGAGGAAAAACTTGCCCACAAAAACCCTTTAACAGGGAAAAAATGTGGAAGAAACCTCAGGAAGAGCCACAGAGGAGGGATCCCTCTCCCAGGACAGACAGACATGCAATGGATGTCACGTGTACAGGACAAATCAACACAAACATATTGTACAATGACTGATAAAATGACAATGAATTATAATGAATGATAAAAATGATTACAGTAACAGATATGGTAGTAATAATGACAGTAATAATATATGTAGTGGGCGTCATGCAGGATCACAGCAGCAGCCACGATCCACGAGAACCTGCTGGACGACAGAGCACAGAAACTCTGGGGAAGTTTGGTTAGTAACATGCATTAATGAGACATGTCCACAGATGGAGAGATATGGAGAGATATGGAGAGATATAGAGATATAGATATATATATATAGAGAGAGTGAGATATAGAGAAATATAGAGAGATATATATAGAGAGAGATAGATATATATATATATAGAGAGAGAGAGATAGATATAGAGAGATAGAGAGAGAGAGAGAGAGAGAGAGAGAGAGAGAGAGAGTTTTCGGTAAGGGAGATGTGTGCATCTTCAACCAATACCGTGCCTGGCTAGGCATAACCCTCAGTGGGGTCCCCCGGCAGTCTAATCCTATGGCAGCATAACTAAGGGATGACCTGAGCCAGCCCTAACTATAGGGTTTATCAAAAAGGAAAGTCTTAAGTCTATTCTTAAAGGTGTTGACCGTGTCTGCCTCCCGAACCCAGAAAGGTAGTTTGTATGTTTGTATGTATAACATGTGACATATGGATCTCCTCGACTCTTAGAAAGAAAGTGATTGAGCTAATTTCCCTACATGTTAAACTCTTGTTTTAGACTGTTTAATAGACTTTGAAAAAAAGGCCTGATTGTGTCAAGAAACAGGAAAACTCTATAGAGTTTCACCCAATGCATGCTGGGAAGATCTATAGCCTCATGAACAAGATAAACAAAGACATTACACCACCTCTTGAAAATGAAAAAGTTAGACTGAGCTGACCCCTCATGATTAAGTCCAACCAACTTCAACCTGATCTGTGGCATATGGGATGAGTTTCCTAATTATTCCTCTCATTATTTTCTCATAAATGAGGCGCAGTGAGGAGCGCACACAGGTAGTGTTTGGACTCATTTGTCCAGTTAAAGACCTCGGCCTCTCCTGCATGTTTGATTAGTTTGGACAAGCTAGAAGGACCGGCTCCGGTTCTGCGTGCAAGCCAACCCCGTGTCACACTGAGTCACACCGAAAAGTTTTCTTAATTATTTTTAAATGTCACATCTGATTTCACTTACACAACGGGTGAAAAGAAAACAGTTTTATTTCACAACAGTCCTCGAGCCCGTGCACGGACACACAATTAGAAAGGAATTTGTGATTTCCTTCCTATTTGTCTTATTAAAAGATTTTGATGATTTAGCATGTGCAGGTTGATGTGCTCAATGAGTAAAGGAAATAAATATTTTTTTAGAAAATATAGTCATTTGCTTTACATGCCCAGTTCATCACGGATACTATGTCCATGTTTATCCGTGACTACTGTCTATGAACAGCTAGAGTGGTTGTTAAAAACACACACCAACTCCCTCAAAACTCATCAGTTAACACAGATGTTCAACATGTAAATGAAGCCAGTGGTTTTAGGGTTACTTGCTGGATCTATATTGACTCATTAACTCAAACACCATAGATTGCCCAAAAGTCTGCTCTGTGTTGGACTCTTGGTGGGAAAGCTGCAGACAGGAGCGCACCGTCTAAATGTGCAACAGCTGGATCCACTAACACTGGATGAATTAACATGTTAAAAGGAAACTTCGCCGACGTTCAGCCAGCTTTGGATCATTATATTTTCCGGCAAAAAAGTCGATTTTTGCCTCCCTTGATCCAAACAAAATGGGATCAGTTTACTAATTATTGTCAGATTGGACTGACTCATCGTACAATCTGTTGTTCGGGTTGGATCGAGAGAGGCAAAGAGCGGGAAGCTCCCGGTGCAGGCAACATGTAGATGAGGTAAACACTGTTCATCTGCATATATAGTACAATAGTACGATACAAAGCTAATGTTCCTTTTATGATGAAGACACTGAACTTACTGACATCTGACAAAAGAATTATGGATAATAACATTTTACAAACTGATAAATACTAATAGAAAGTCTGTGAAAATCAGCTGCCATGTTGATCAGTGTCAGTTGGGACTACAAGTTGGAAAACAAACAAATGTGTGAGCTGAGCACACCTACATCGCTGCTGCAGGCTAGAGGCCATAACACACCTGAATATCCAACTGAACCCTCTGTGGTTGAGTTGCATTGTGGGTAATGAAGGCACCAAGCTTCCTAATAAGTTTGTTGATTTGTATGCATTCATTTTGATATCATATATCCTGTAAAAGAAAGTAGGGCTATAACAAAATCTGCCTACTGACATCACAAAGGACTTCTGGGTAATGGAGTCAAAAGCCCTTTTAAAGTGCAAAATGGGTTAGTTCAGTTTTAAATGTACCTAAAAGATGAGTCATTGTTTGAAGTGCAGCCTCAGTTTGCTATAAATCCCAGCTCAAAGTCGTCCAGGTCGATAAGTTGGAGACCACGGTTCTGTCCTCGTAAATCTGCCTGAACAACCACACACACACACACACACACACAGTGTGCAGTACATCACTCTACTATCCGGGATCAAACTGATGTAACTTTGTGATGTTGGACGGTACAGACGTGCCTGTCATTTCTTTTAGAACTTTTTCAGTCATAATGGCAGACACAGTTCATCCTCAGAGACGTTCTGGAGAATGAGTCTGATGAAAACAGGCCCTGACTCCTGCTGATATGGGCTCCATATATCAGAGTAACTGCAGCCATGGCTGGCACCTAGTGGATGGAGACTTGTGGTGGTGCTGTGGTGTCATCTAGTGGTGGTCTAATGTTAAGGTTACAAGATGTCTCAAGGATTTCTTCCCCCCCCCCCCCCATAGCTGCTCAACATTTATGTCCTCTAAAATGTTCAGTTTAAAATTTGTATTTTTTAGAATAATGCTAACAAAACTTAATTACCTAAATACTCCTAAACATCCTTAACAACCTTCAGTTTTATAATTAAGCTTAATTTGTGCCATCACTATATTTATTTAATATACACAGTAAATACTAAGTTGATTTGGTGTGCTTGTGTTGATAAAGTACTCGTACGCCTCCAGACTGGTCATGCTTCACATCTTTAACTGTTCAACCATCTCACCTTGAATTCCAGAAATGCAGTCAGACTGCCTTCATGCAATAAGCCATCCATACACAATATGCAAAATGTTCTGACTGTGCCAGTCCAGTCTTTATTCAGGAATCCAAAAGTGACTACAGGCTTTCCCCCCCCCAGATCGTGTCAGTCCAGTGGTAAACAGATAGAAAACATGCTTTACAGTTCATGCACCCACATGAGGCTGAAACAGTTTCCATGCTCGAGCTGGTTCTAAGCATGCCATGACTATCCACATGCAAACCGCTTGTCTTGTTGACTGGAGGTGGATTCTTTTGAACTGGGATGATTCAGACAAATAAAGCCATAAAATAAATTTACACCATCCACATTGGAGTAGTCAACCGAACACCTGGTGTAGAAATGAGAACAGAACCGAAGCCCATGAGAATGCAGGAACTGAAAGAACAAACTGCAAATGCCCAATAAGAGCTTTATTAAAACACCACTTTAAACATGGGAACGCCACAAAAGCAAGTTTCAACACAAAAACTGCAGCACTGGAAAACAAAAAATTGAGCTTCTCTGAAGCCACTTTTTAAAAAATACCCCAGGGTGAGTAAATGCAAGCTCAATACAAATCAAATCCTAAAAGGTGTTCTAATCTAAAGACATTGAACCACATGATGCAAACTTCCGGAGGACGGCAGGTTATACGGTCTTCTGCTGGCCCTTCTTTCCGATCAGAGACTTGTGGATGTGAGGGATCACACCTGGAAACAAAGAAAAATGGGACAGCCGTTAATTGCGCATACAACAACAAACCACCACACGAGAGGCTGCAACTTACAGAAGCCAGATTTAGTAAGTACAGCACACAATTATTAAAATATTGTAAATTAAATACTTGACTTTGTCAAAATAAATTCAGGATACTGATACATGTTTTATAATTGCAAATTGATAATGATCAATAATATTATGAATTATACATTGGACTGTTTTCTTACCTCCACCAGCGATCGTGGCCTTGATGAGTGAATCCAGCTCCTCGTCTCCTCTGATGGCCAGCTGCAAGTGGCGCGGGGTGATACGCTTCACTTTAAGATCTTTGGACGCATTTCCTGCCAGCTCCAGCACCTGAAACAAACCGGTCCGTTACACACATTTACATAGGCCAGGGTGCAGCCCGCCTCCGGAGCCGATGTGTGTCGATAATGTGGAGGATAAACGACGTTAACGTTACCTCGGCCGTAAGGTATTCGAGAATAGCCGCGCTGTAGACGGCCGCGGTCGCTCCCACTCTGCCGTGGCTGGTGGTTCTGGACTTGAGGTGTCTGTGGATACGACCCACCGGGAACTGCGGGCAGATAAACAAAGGGGGGGTTCAGTGGCCTGTCGGTGAGAGACGGCCGCCAGCTGAACAACGATCAGGCTCTGCGGCGACGTTAGCATGTGTTAGCACAGCCGAAAGAGAAATGAATGAGCGTGAACGGACAGACCTGCAGCCCTGCTCTCTGCGAGCGCGAAATAGCTTTCGTCTTGGTCTTCCCGGAGTCTTTGCCCGCTTTACCGCCAGCCTGGAAAACACGAACATTGTTAGTGAGTTTACAGGCGCCAAACTGTATCTCTCTGAAGAATAACACTGGCTAACGCTGGGCAGTTTCACCGCCCCTCTCAGCGTTATGTGACCACTGCTTTCGCAATGCTAGCCCGCTAAGCTACTACAACAGCTAACGCTAGCGGCTAACCGCTGGCTCTCCGCTCAAACGCATTAGCGGCTGCTGAACGTTTATTGCCAGCAAACCGCCACAACGCACAGTTCACTGTGCTAATGCGGCGCCAGCGCTTCAAACACTCACCATATTTAAAATCTACAAATAAATTTCTGACGCTGCACAAATCGAGTTTCTCGGAGCCGAGCACCGACTGTCGGTTTGAACTACAACCTCCGCCTTCGATTGTCCCCAAAATATAGCCAACGTTTATCCGGGTAACTGGAGAGCAGAGCCGGCCAATCAGATGTCGCCATACGTTTCCTGCCGTGGCGTTCAGCCAATAAACGAAAAATACCTCACTTTGCGGGAAAAATGGTAAATTTCGTTGAAAGTAATGATGGGTAATGTAGTTCTGACTTTCAGAGAGTTTATCCCTATTGTCCCCTCCACTGTAAAAAGAAGAATTTAGTATTTTAAACAGATAATGTATTAATATTAAACTGGAAATGAAAAAAAATACATAAAATGTGAAGTTGTTATGTCATCGGGTCAAGGTAATATGTTGACATAAATTGATAAAATAAAAATGATCTACATTTTTTTGTTTGAAAACAAAACCTTTCATTTATCATTATACGAGCAGGAAAAACATATATTAAATTATGATAATATTAAAATGACGTCAACAGGGTGTCCATTTCAACACACTGTCCAAAAACGGAAATACAATTTTTAAAACACTTTACAAGAGCAAAAAAGCAACATACATACACGAAAACAAATACCAGGCCCATGCCACACAGCCAACCCACAGTGAGCTGGCCAACCACGACATATCTTCGGTCAGGCCTCTGCCCTGCATTGCTCTAGGCTTTATTCTTTCTATATATTTGTTCTGTAGTGTTCCTTTATTTTTGTGAGCTTGTTTGTTGACATTAACCAGTTCCATTTCTAAGTTAACATTAGCTAGCACTGCAACCTGTTCACCCATAAGTAATAATGCGTGATTAAAGCATGGAATGAATGTCACATTAGACACATCTAATTTCATTCACAGTATCAGTTTATTGCCGTGTTGTGGTTTCTTACTGTGGCCACATGAGGGCAGTGAATGCTCATGATTCTCTGAGTACACTGAGAGCAGTCATCAACTCTTCACTGAGCTCTGAGCACAAGTTATAGAGTCTAGTCTGTAAAGTTTGACATGCAGGAAATCTCAGTGTTGCTCAATCCAGTATAATTAAGTTTTAATTCTGGAATTAGATTATCAGTACTTACAATAAAGACTTGTGACTCCTGTGCTGTGTTCCAGGACTAGACTCAGCTCTTCTGGCGCCCAAGCAGACTGAAAATGTGAACATACACTTGATGTTACTTTGTAACACTAAATGTCACTTCAACTCACGATTGGTGCTTTGTATGCTGTATGAAACAAGCCACACATACTCATATACCTGATCCACCATGTTTTTGTGCTTTGTTTTACTGGACCACAGAGCAATTAGATATGCTGTGAGAAAAGGAAATACATATCTGAGCCTCCCATCTGTTATAATATATTCATATCTGTCGTTGCATGATTTCCCACTTTCTAAATGATCCCCCTTTTCTATTGTTTGGATGGAATTTATGGAGACATACCATTAATGACATGCCATTATGTTTACTGTTGCACACTTTTGACTATTTTGAGATAATAGCCAACATGTCAACAGGTGAAATGAAGACCTGTCCCTTCATTGTTGTCCCCGAGGACTGAAACTCTTTCAACGTTCAAACATCTTAGCCTTTACATTTCTTATCCATGGAAGTCAACCCATGCACTAACCCTCATCTAATGGATTCATGTTTCATTTGTAGCTGAAAATGCCTTTTGGAATATAGATTCTTCCTCCTTTGTTGATCCAAAACCCTTTAAACAGTTGTACTTTTATATACTCAAGTCACTTTACCCCTTGTCTTTATGGGAGAGGCAGAAATGAGTGTATGAGTGTGTTATTGATTAGAGTGATTTATGAAAGTGATTAGTCTTATGATGGTCACATTTATAGCTTAGCTTGATGGCAGCAGCAGTCGCAGGAACAGTGGCAGCTAAGCAGTCGTGAAACCAGAGAGATTTCAGTCTCCTTTTCATCCTGTTTTACTGCAGCGTTAATGTGTAACAGGCTCCAGTCAGGGTGTGTGTGCGTTTGCGTGTGTGTGTTGGGGCTTGATAAGACAATCTGTGTGTGTGTGTGTGTTTGTGTGTGTGTGTGTGTGTGTGTGTGTGTTGGAGCTTGATAAGACAATCTTAGTGTGTGCGTGTGTATGTGAGTGTGTGTTGGGACAACATGCACAGCTGGTGGTGGGCTGGTCACGTCTAAATCTCATACCATTCATTCCCAGCCATACTCCCCTTTCAGCAGTCACTCACTCACTCTCTCCACTGACCTCTACCTTGCTCGCCTGTTTCTCCACTCCCTCTCTTCCACAGTCACTGTCAATCACCTCCTCAGTGTCTCCTACTTCTGTCACTGAGTGGCCTCTTTCTAGAAGTTTTGAAGTCTGTTTCCTTCACCGTCCCTCCGTCTGTCCCAGTTTCACCCTCAGTTCCTCCACTTTGTGGCCTTTCTTCCTTTAGCTCATGACTGAGAACTTGTCACAGGACGTTTGCTGGTTGAAAGTTTAAATTTGGAGAACAAGGGTGTTGTTTAGCTCAGTTGGTAGATCATTCGCCCCATGTACAAAGGCTTATTCCGCATGTCATTCCCCATCTCTCTCTTCCCACAGTCCTGTCTCTATGAAAAATAAAGCTTAAAATGGTCAAAAAAAATCTTTAAAAAAAAAGAGAACAAAATCTCACTGGTGTCAGTGAACCAGGAAGTAGAAGTGACACACACCACACCCAGAAATGTAACACCCCCTGATGTTCTGAAACGCCATATCTTGACCTCTGGGCTGCATTTGATACAGTGGGTCACTCTAAATATTGTTGAATATACAGGAAAATTGAAATCATATTTACAAAAACTTTTATGAGTTCAGGTCTAAACAATACAAATCTTTGTATGGTGTCCCACAGGGTTCAATTCTTGGTCCTGTTTTATTTCAAGTCAAATGCTTCTGTTAGGCCACAGTAATCACAATAAAAATATATAATATCATAATTATGCATATGATATTAAACTCTATATATGACTGGATGTCCCAGAATTGTATCTACGTTAAGTAAAAGTTTTAGGAATTTTAGGAATATAACATTTGTGTAAAAATTTAAGAATACAAATCATTGAATTTTTGTTACCTTAAAATGAGACTTCTACGGAGACAAACCAAACACTATTTTTAAATAGGGCATTTTGCATCTTTTGTGCATTTTGCAACCACTGTTATTTGTGCTTTGTACTTGAAACAGGCAACTATACTGTTACATGCCACTCAATCCTTTGCACTTGTCCTTTAATAGGGACATTATTTTAAGTATTCTGCAAACATAGGGAAACCATTAGTGCTCATCCTAACCTCTCTGTCAATTCAAACTTAAAAATCAAATCTGTTACAAAATGTCTATGATCATTTTACAATTTATTGGGAATTAGAAACCTCATGTCCACTCCTGACTTGAAAGAGCTAATATATACCTTCATTACAAGAAAGTTGCAATACTTTAATAATCTGTTTACTGTGTGAAAAAAATGCAGAAAGCTGCTGCAGGATCCTTACAAATAAGCTTATTTGTGTTTTAATTTATTCTTTTTAATATCAGCATTCAACCAGATTTGTATTTGTAATGTTTCATCTTTTATTCAGTCTTTTAAAGCTTCCCTTTAAATTCCATTTAAAGTTTGTAAAGCACCCTGAACCTCATGCATGAACTGTGCAATGGAAACACATTTGGTTCCCATTTTTAGTAAAAGGATCTTTAACAGTGGCATATAACAGCTACTTTGAAAGGCACTCGAAAAAGAAGTGAATCAGCTTTGTTAGCCACTTCAGAGGGCAGTTAATGCACACTGTTATCAAGGGAAGCTAATTAGAGTGAAAGCTTAATGTGTTTGATCAAGTCTTTTTTTCTCAAACCATTACACTTATTCACTTCCTTTCTGGGAGTTAGACAAAAAGATTGATATCAATCTAATATCTATGAGCTAAGTACAGAGTCAGGATGTGGTTAGCCTAGCTTAGCCTATAGACTGGCAGCATGGCAAACAGATTACATGGCTAACAGGTTTAAACATAGACTTGACAACATCTCAAAAGTTCAGAAACATAAATGTAAAAATAGGGGTTTGTAGGTTTAGGGAGAATATCACAATAAAACTATTTCTTGATAAATGCACTGCTACATTTATCTGTCCTAATTCTGACTGTAGGTCTTGTTTGACTTTAGACAAAGCCTGGGTAAGTTCTTAAAGACTTTCACCTTCTCACTCCATGTTCAGTTACTTCAAAGTCCAGTGGTGTTAAAACATGGTTCAATGTGGCTGAATCCGTGGAAGAGGGCCCTTGGTAGATATATAAGGCCTATTCTTATGTAACAAACATAATGATTCTCATTTACAGGTAATTATACACAAATAAAAACATAGTTATGAATGTAATATTCTGTAAATAGAGACCCTCAAATCTGGCACACTGGACAGACATGATGAGCTTCTCATCTCACTCCCAAAAAAAGTGGACAGCCATACTGTATTTTGAAAAATGCTGAAATATTTCTTTAAAGATCCCCTTATCTATTTATACATAAACATGTTTTCTTATACAAAAAGTTTCACCTAAATCTAAAGTTGAATGCTGGACTATGATTGGCTCCAAACTGGTTGTGATTGTCAGAACATCCTGCTGATACACATTCAGTATTGAACAGAGTGCAGATGATTGCAAAAACAACCAATCAGTTCTCAAATTTTCCAGTTGGCCCATCAAACGTCAGGGTCGACCTCTGCCACACACTCCTGCACTGGTCTAAATCAACTACTCTGCATGTTCTTCTTACACATGTGAAGGATATATACTTTAGTTTTAAGACTTTCTGTTATGATTTTAGTATGAGACTCCTTGAGAGTCGTGCTTCCACCTGAGAGGGTGAAGTGACAGGAAACCAACAATGTGTCTATAACCCATATGGGAGGATGGGAGAGGAAGAGAGGGAGTTCTCACAGGAAGAAGGGAGTGACAAAGAGCGTGAGAAACTGTGATGTCACTCCTCCTCTTGGGATTAAAAAAAAAAGGAAAAATGTTTGGTGGGAAAAATCTCCAGAGCTGTTCAACTGGAGACTTGATTACTGGGTCAGTGGTCTGCAAAAACAAGTAGACATCAGTTCTTTATGGTGTAATCAGCTCAATTAAATGATATCCGAGGTATGAGACAACATAGGCAGTGAACTGATTTATCGCTCTAATCCAAGTAAATACCAACCCACATTCTGCTCAACTGATAGTGTAAACTCATGACATCAGTCCAAAAGCATGTGGGTCAATGATGTGCATGAATATTCACACTCATTAGCAGGAGGCTTTAGTGTATGTCGCTGCTTCTTTTGTCACCAGCGCAGGATGATCATGCATGTGTGTGTATTCATGCTCGTCTCCCGACCTCTCGCCTCCTCTCATGTGTTTGTATTAAAACGAGATGATCCACATGGGGATGTCAGGTCACCGGCGCTGCCAAAGATACATGATTCATCATAGAAAAACAGCTAACAGTGTAAAGGCTCCACAAAGGGGCTCCTAGAAGCTGCCGTGTTCATTATACCCCCACAGTACGACAGCGTGGATGGAATGAACTGCTTAGTAAAGTCATTCTGAAAGCTGCACCAGAGGGCTCTGCTCGTACACTCATTAAAATCCATTGTCGAGAAATAGTTCCATTACGTAACTCCTAAAATCACAAATTAAATCAAGTTTAATTTGTTTTTACATTTCTGTCTGTGTACAGGTTTATCCAAAGAGATAAAATGTGTTCAACACCAAGCTTTAGAGGTGTATTTTTGAACTTGTTTCCCTGGCTTGTGGCTCATAAATGGTATCAAGCTGATTGCCAGTGGCATCTGCTCATTGAACAACATTGACACACTGTTTTTATGAGGCACACAGCAGTGACATACCACTATCCAAAGTGTCATACCACTAAGAATTGACATGTGACACATAAAACTAGGGTGGCACAGCGGTATCTGCCACTGAGCTCATAAACCCTAACAAGTCACACATAGCATAGGGATGATACAAAGTGCTATATGACAGTGGAACATGAGTGACATGCCATTTATGAATTCCATAAGCTGGTAGAGCAGCTTCCACACATGCCACTAGAACAAGAGAGACATACCACCAATCAATCTCTGCTCTGCTGCCGTAAAGACCTCTACAAAGCATGTCTTTAAAGCCTCTAACCCCCACCCGCACATCTGGGAGAGTAGAATAGAGTGAAAGCATCCTCGAAACTCATCAGCCATTGTCTGACAATGATTTAGTCTCTGGGGGGCCGCGGCCAGTCTTTTGGGGGGGGGCTTCCAGTGTAGACAGCGGATATCCAGGCCAAGACTTCTGCAGTCCAATTATGACCTCGTGAGAATGATGAGAAAGACAGAATTCTGCTAATCTCTACAAACAGATACCTACATATAAACGCAGATGGATTTTGAATGAATGTTTCTGATGGCAAAATTTTGAAACCTTCTTCTTCTATTCATATGCAGCTCTCTGTTTATAGAGATCTGGTTGAAAGCAACACGCGCTGCACCAATTTTCACACATTTTTCTAAAGAGATCATATAATTATATAAAGATTCTATACAGAGGGTGCTTTAATTCAGTGGGTTTGTGCCAGTGAGACTCATAGGCAGTTATTGTAATCAAGCAGCTCATTTAAAATCATAAAACCTCTTAGGACACGCTGATGCACTTTGCTGCAAACCTGTTTTCTTCCGTCCTAACAATTACGTCAAAATATATGCATGGGCTGATTTGTTAATTATTAATTTGCGTGATTAATATTCAGCATCTATGAAGATGACATGAAGCAAAAAGCATTCCATTTAGTGGCCCTTGTATTGTTCCTCCCTGCATTGTACAGGTCCAGAAAGAACAAAAACCCAAAACAGCAGACCAAGCAATATCACAACATCCCCACGGATGGGGGAGGTATCATGCTTTCAGTCTAATCTCACAGAAATACAGTGTGCAGGATATGTTAACCAGTGACTGTTAATGGTTTTTACAAGTGCCCGCGCGCACACACACACACACACACACACACACACACACACACACACTCAAAGGGCTAGCCCTGGGCGCAGCTGGGCGACTAGTCCGACAGGACTTTGACAGATGGTCCAATGGGACGCTGGAGAGGGAGGGAGGGAGGACACAAGAGCTACAGCGAAGGATGGATGGAGGATGGAGAGGAGGGGACAATGCTAATGGATGTAGAAGTGTGTGTGTGTGTGTGTGTGTGTGTGTGTGTAGTAGTAGGGGAGTCATCTGTTCCTGAAAGAATGGAAGAATAAGAATAAAGGTTATAAACCTCACGGGGACCGTGCAGTCCTGCTGACTCTACATTTGCACTTATATGGATGTTTAGACATGCGTGTGTGTGTGTGTGTGTGTGTGTGTGTGTGTGTAGTACTCTGCATACTTTATTTAGGTAATTTAATTTTGCAGTTTGAATTATTATAATGAAGAATAAAGATGAACAGGTTCAGTTGTCATAATGAACTCTCCTTCCTGATAAATGGGACTTTAATTGGATCAGCTGCTTCATTATGCACGCAGCCTTAAGATTGGTTAATGATTTGATTACGTCACAAAAAGTGACAGTAATGCTGCAGTCTGATTGGTTCGTGTTATCATCAATAAAACAGTTTCTCCTCAATCAAGCGACATTCAATATGTAAGCAGGCCCCGCCCTCCACCGGTGTCAGTCAAAAATACTCGCGCTGTGACCACGCCCACCCCCCCATCGCTGCCTCGCGCTGGCTGCACCCTTCCGAAACCCCCGGTGAGAGCCAGGTAGAAAAGAAACTATGTTTCGGCAGACTTCCGGTTGTAGTTATCAAAATAAAATTAAAATTAGGCAACACAACGCTGTGAGGACAAACAATACATTCTCATGTGTTCATTGAAAAATGTACCTATGTTTTTAATATTTTTCAGATTTTCATTTTCATTGTTGTTACCATATAGAAGATGTGTTTTTCATGTTTTAGTCCATTAAAGGGCATTTTTTATGGTCAGTGTTAAAACAATGTTCACAATACCCGCATGTCCAGTGAAGGGGTAGCTGCTTGCTTCATACTGAACCATTTTCTCTAAACATGTTGCAGTCTCAGGGCCATAGATGGGATGGTAGAGTCATCATAAGTCATTGTCTCTACCATTTGTTAAAAATTGAGGGCGGCAGTAGCTCAGTCTGTAGGCTTGGCTTGGGAACCAGAGGGTGGCGAGTTTAAGTCCAACATGGACTGGTAGCTAGAGAGGTGCCAGTTAACCCCCCCATCACTCCACCATCTCTCCCAACATTTGCATGTCTATGAGCCCTTTGTATTTCGGGTAAAAATGCATGTAAAAAAAAAGGGGGATCAATAAAGTATCTATTCTGTTCTATAAATTGGACTTTCACATTATTGATTTAATTATTCAGTGTTATTTAAAATAATATCTATCTCTCTCTCTCTCTCTCTCTCTCTCTCTCTCTCTCTCTCTCATTATTATATATATATATATATGTACATATATCTGCAGATGATAGCACATGGTTTTTAAACTGTATTTAAATCAGAGTTCTTTTCAGGCACTATTTAGGTCAAACTAAAATTACTGCCACAAGAGGAGTACAACAATAACCAGTGCCATTTCTTTCTATTATGAAATTATGGAAACAATAAGGTTCAGCATTTTATTTGCCAGCACGCAGGCCTAAATGCTCTTTCATAGCGCTTCACATGCAGCAAGGGGTAACTAATAATCTGGTGATACAATTTTAAATCCTGTTGGATGGATACTGGCTCTAAATATATTAGACTCATCTTAAAATGTGTTGTATTGTAGAATGTAAACAGATGTTTTGGTTATTTGAACATTTTAAATGTTACTGTAAACACGTTTTTCATCTGCTCTCTCTGAAAGTGAGCCATGCACAGAGATGTAGTCACAGATGATGTTGAATAATAGAATGAAGAACACGGCGGTGGTGTTACTGTTATGTGCTTTTATTTTGAAGGAAATCAAGTCTTCCCGTCATCCTGTTGCAAAATCTGCGAGCTTGACGCAACTTCCTGAAAGATTGACAGCTTGAAGCGCTCTCGTTCGGTGGTGGAAAGGAAATCTCCCGTTGTGCGAGGGAAGCAATCACAACTCCCATTTCCAGCTGATTTACCGGATTTAATTTGGTACTTTTGAGGGAAAGTTTACAAGAAGGGCACTCGGCGTGGAGTTCAGAAGAATCCACGGGGGTATGAAAGTGGAGCGGACGCCTCAAACAAAGTAAAAGAAGGAGGCAGACCTGTACGTTTGATGGCTGCTGGGGATGGAGCCCAGCTGCCGGCCACAGTAGCGGCCAGCCGGAGCGTGGAGAAGGCGCTCGAGGAGGCTGCCGCGAGCGGGGCTCTTAACTTGTCCAACCGAAAACTGAAGGAGTTTCCCCGGAGCGCCAGGAACTACGACCTGTCCGACATTACACATGCAGGTCGGTTTATTATTTATTCTGTTTTCTTGAATAACTTCCAAAGCGGTGAGCGAGCTAGCTGTTATCACGAGAACCGCCTTTTGTTTTGCGGCCACCTGCTTCTTCCTTGTAACGGGGCAGACTCGCATCTTTCCGAGCACCGACACGTCTCCGCACACTCCTCAGACAAGTCCGCACTTTGTGTTTGTGATGACTGTCACCGCGGTGTTCCCCGTTATTAAGGAATTAAGACTTCTTTAAAAACCAGCAGGACTTCTCATATGTATACTCCACCAAACTGCTGTTAAATTAATAAGAAATTAAAATGTTTTAAACCAGCTAACGTTGGTCTCCTTCCAGCAGACCGCGGGGAGCCGTTAGCACGCAGCGTGTATCTGAAATAAAGTCCTGCGTGGCGGGCTAACTCTGAGACAGACCAGGCTTGTTTAAGTCAGTTTTAGCTCGTCTCTTTTAAAGTACGCCACACGAAGTTTCAGCTCTTTTTAAAAAAAGAAGCTCGTCGTCTTATTTACTTAAAGTGGACTTCAAAGAAAGAAAATGTCAGACATGCGAGTTCCTCTTCCTCAACATATCCTCTCACAAAAAGAAAAAACCGTCAGTCCTCCTGTGTGCTCGTCTCGGAGACCTTTCACTGGTGTCGCTTTGGCTCCAGGAATGTTTGTACTAGTTCTCACTGTGTTCCCTGTCTCCTGTTTGATAAGCCCGTGTAGTAACAACATGGCAACCTCACCTCACTTTTACTCCTGGGCTCTCTCTCAGTGTGTGTAACTCTATCTCATTGAGCCGAGGAGCACAGCTCATTGTAGGGAGGCTATTTGTGACAACAACAGAGAGTAAAACTTGACAGTGGAGTGGGTGTGAGTGACACTGTGGATTACAGGGAACCACCTTTCTTGGCCTGGCCTTGTTGAAAAGAGGATTACTCCATCCAGGTTTGTTGAAATCAATCTGGCTATGCAGAGACTTAGAGCGACACCCCCCCTCCTGTCCTCTGCTGCTGCTTTCTGTGCTTTGGTAATTATGACCATCTGCTCATAACAACCCAGGTCTAGGCCCTGTGGGATGAGGAGGCCTTGAACGCACGTAAACACACACGCAGGCACCTGCCACTGGAGCAACCCAACCCTAATGACTGTGGAAGTGATGGATATATATGCCATGCCTACGGTGTTTATCCAAGTGCAGGTTCTTGGATAAATGAAAAAGCCAGATTAGCAAATCAGCAAAAGCACACTTGTGCTCTCGATGATAGATTTAAAGGGTAGACTCATCATGAGTATGACTCAGCCAGAATGACTCCTGTGGTTCTGACCCTGATGATGTCACAGTGATGTCACCTGAGTTCTCAAACAGAAGACCCGCGTTAGAAACTGTTGACACAGAGTTGGAAGATTTCTGCAGAGCCCATGACAAGTGCTGATGCTGTCAGCTTGCATTGTGGGAAGTGTAGGATCCATTGTTATTTGGAGCTTGACCCACATTGGTGGGACTAAAATTCAGGGTAGCCCGGCCTCTGCTGTGCCACTTTTAACTTTTGTTTTATGAAAGTGAGCAGAGACGGCAGTGCTAAGCTTTTCTCGTGGAGTTGAGGTGCTCTACTCCAGGAGTCTTTGAGGAAGTCTTTGAAGTGCGTTTGTTTGAGTCTCTCCGAGAATTATTTGTTGAGGGAGTCCCCCTCCAGAAAATGAGGTCAGTGTTTCAGTGATTATGCAATAGTAGCCTTCATGGTGCTAAGTCTAAAGCAGCATTGGGGGGGGTCTGGATAAGGGATGATGCTGCATTCCATTCAGCTGTAGCAGTGTTGAGGTCCTGGTGTTGTGCATACCACTTCAATGGACCGGTTCTATCGGAGCTGGGTGTAGATGTTACCCATGGCAGATCGGTTGTTGTGGTCATGTGATGCGTACTACGGGGTCACCACCGCACATTTTTCGGAGGGTTGTTCCATTTCACAAACATTTGACACCGGAGCTGTCAGGAGCATGAGTTCTGATTGGTCGACAGGCTCCACTCAAGGCATCATGGGATTGACAGTGGACAACTAACAACCATAACTGATCTCACGATGGAAGAACAGATAGATAGTCACAGAAGACATTGTTAGAAAGATGCTACAATATGCATACAGTTTATTCTTCTCATCAGCTGAATGGTCACGCCCTGGCTGCATTCCCTTTATGTGTTCTGCTGTGGTCAATGCATGCTTACTGTCATGGTTTACTGGGACACCCATCATTAATGCTATTAACCACAGTCTTCACGTGAGTGTGGAAGTTCATTCTCAGCCTTTGGAACCGTACATGGTGCTCGGTGGTCACTTACTGACCTTTCTGAAGCCTACAGGAGGACTTCACTGAAGGATTTCACTGAAGATATGTTCATATTTATCAAATTCTAAAAAGGTTTGGTGTTGGTATTGATACTGAAACTCTTGAACTAGGATCAAAATATTTCAAACAACAGCAAGAGTGAGCTTTTCCTGTCGAGACAGAACGCCTGACCTTTATTCAGGGAAAGTCAGGAAATATGACAGTCCAGAGGTCACGTAGGATGTGTTCATCATCAGTTCAGTGAACCTCAGCTTCACCTCCACTCCGAACAAGGCAGCCGCTCACATCATTGTCATTCACACTGGCTCACGCTGACTCATTTGTTATTCATTCACCTCTAATTCGTGGGTTGTGCTCCTCTACAGGCCCGACCCAAGTGTGTTTAGTCTTGAATACATGTTCCTGCAGCACCGAGGCCACCTCTGTGGTAATGTCTAGTATTTGAGTAATGAGCTGCTCTCAGTTTCACACATACCTGCTAGTTATGCCTGCTCAGACATTCTGTCAGCTGTGACATGGAGACCTGCCCCTGCACCTTCTGTTTCGCGGTGTGGGTGGCGGCGGCCCGTGCTGATTCACCAAACTCTTGTGGTGGTTGTCAGGTACGGTCTCGCCATAGATCTGGACTAATCCTCATGTTAAGTGAAGGAGGGAAGATGGTGGATGACTCAGAGGCATAAATAAGCATCTTTACAGGGTAATGATCAAATGTTTAAAACCTGGCTTCACTTTGATATTTAATGATGAGCGGTCAGTGTTGTGGGATATTTCCTCTCCTGCTTTGCACAGTGCAGCAGTTTTAGTCATGGACAGAGCTGGAGCTTAAAGGGAAACAAAGGTAATCTCTTTGTTCAGCTCATACCTCATAAACCTCTGCTTGTCATCTGCCTCATATAACAGACGTTGTTTAAATGACAGAAGGATGAGGGAACAATTGCATTTGTGGTGTTTTTTTTTATTTTAGTGAAACAATGGATGAGCGGCCTGTGCTGCATGACATCCTCTTTGAACAAAGCAGCCAGACTTAAAGGTCCAGTGTCGACCGGCCACTTCGGCCTGAAGTGGCCAAGAACAGAACAGTTCTTATCTTCAGGTGATCAAACACAAATGAAAACACAGTTAGGAATATTATATTGACATATTCTGTAAATGGAACCCCCTAAATCT
>NC_040024.1:139481-153110 GCF_000972845.2 Larimichthys crocea | reverse complement strand
GGATTTGCAAGCAGTGGCGGAGTCAAGATATCTGAGGGGCGGGGCAGACAAAAAGAAAAAGGGCACCTCATGCAAATTGTTTTATAATAATAATAATTTTAAAAATACATTTATTTCAAGTGCCTTTTAGGATACTCAAGGTCCCTTCAACAAATTAAACAATTCAATAAATACCATAAGAAAAGTATTAAAATAATAGCACATATTTAAAATAAAGAAATAAATACTACTACTACTAACAATAATAATACCATCTGTTGAGCCATGTTACAGTCCATATTGTAACCTGAAGACACAAGTTTTCGGTTTCTTTTTATTTATTGAATTGACAATTTAAATTTATTATTGATTTTATTTTATTGAAGTTTGATATTTTCACAGTTTGTGGTCACATTTAATTCAAACCTGCCTGCATGAAGCAGTGTATTATTATTATTATTTGTCATAATCTTCATAAATCCACCCCCCGTGGTTCAGAGTTCAGGCCTGACTGCGCATGCGTGTGCGATCATGGTGGCAGTCAGTGAGTGTGTCAGCTGTGGAAGTTCTCTGGCAGAGATGGGCTGCTAGCTCGGTTAGCTCTGGACCCTCTACACGTTCCACACCCCGCACAGAGAGCAGAGCACACGGGGAGTGAAGGAGAGCCATGACAGCCAACGAGGACCAGGAGGTACGGAGGAGTGAGGAGGAGTGAGGAGTGAGGAGTGAGGAGTGAAGGGAAGTGAGCAGGCTAGCCGCTGTTAGCTGTTAGCGGCTAACTGCTAACTACATGACACGAGCCTGGCTGCTAGCCTAGCCTGTTACTGTGACGAGCTGACAGACAGACCAGACAGCTGTCAGAACCAGTGGACCCGTCCTCTGTCCACAGAGACTGACACTGTGCACACTGATGCTGACACTGATGCTGACACCGACAGCCAGCTGCTACACAGGCTCACAGTTAGAGGTGGAATCAGGTGAAGTCTGGTTATGTCTGCACGTTAACATGAATGCTGACTAAACAACCAGGTCATCATTACATGAAGAAAAGTCCTGAGTCATGGTTCTGTCCTGCATATAGTAGGTTACATTACTAACAATCTATCCAGCACAGAGTGAAAATCAAAGCCATGAGCCTAACAGTGTCAATCAACAAGTGTGAAGATGTGTAATCATTAAAACTCTTCAGTTCTTGTAGCTTGTGCAGTATAGAGGTTAAAAATGAATTGTGTGGAAAAGGACAGACGAGGCAGAAACAGACATGAGGCAGCCTGGTCTTTCGACACACAACAGTTGAAATAAAGTTGAACAAGGTATGGATGGGGTGAGCACTTTGGAAAACCCAGCCATCATTTGATTGGATACTGAGAATCATGTGATCTTCCTTCATGATCCAGTTCTATTCTCTATGCAGAGAATGAAACCTCTGCTGGTGCTGTCTTTGGAGATCAGACTGCAGCAGTCAGGTCTAAAGTCTCTGTCAGCTCTGCCTGAGCATGTCGCTGGGTGGTGTTTGGTGACAAGCTGCTGCTGCTGCCTTCTCTCTGACTGACTCCGTCTTCTTCTTCAATCACAGATGGAGCTGGAGGCTCTTCGCTCCATCTACGAGGGGGATGAGTGTTTCAAAGAGATCAGCCCAGTTTCCTTTCAGTTTAGGGTGAGTACTGTCCGAGTCTGTGACCTCTGTCTCCACGACATCCTGTTTCAACAGGACCTACGTCAGATGGGACCGAGAAACCCGACGTGCTTTTTCACTTGTACTTCATGACCTCTGACAAACAGATAGGAGAGCTCGAGGACACCAAAGCGTTCATCCTGGACATCACGTGGCCGGAGACGTACCCTGAGACGGCGCCAACAATGTCCCTTGATGCCTTTTTTAACAACAGAATGTAAGTGGCAGGCTGTGCTGTGCGGTCAGTCTGTGTGAGTTTACTGACTGATGGAAACACTGTGAGCCCTTTGCTGTAGCGAGTTTATCTGTCACCTGTTGAACCCCCAACACATTCTCTTAAATGATTGTGTCAGGATGTTTGTTTCATAAGTCTGAATGACTGAACATGTCCACCGTGTGATGCTGTCGTTCTCAGACTTTCCTTTATGTTGATTTTTAATAACAGCTCTGCAGACACAAAGCAGCAGATCCTGTCGAAGCTGGAGGAGCAGGTGGAGGCCAACCTGGGCACCGCGATGATGTACACTCTGTTCGAGTGGGCCAAGGAGAACCAGGAGGCCCTCATGGAGAACCACAAGCCTGTAGTCACTGCTGTGGTCAGTCACAGTACAGTCCTGTTCTGTGTGTGATAGCTCTGTCAGTCGGCATTGTGTAATTTCCTTTGTCTCGGGGCATAAAAATGTGATATTGCCCAACATCACAGCTGGATATCACATGAACTACACTCAAAAGTCCCTGTTTTTTTCACAACCACATCTCGATGAGGTCAGTTTGAACGTATTTCTTGATGTTACAGACGTTGACATCGAGTAGTGACGTGATGACGACTGCCTCAACAGCCAAGAAGAAGGAGAAGAAGGAGCAGCTGACCAAAGCTCAGAAGAGGAGGATCATCAGCAGAACAGGTGCAAACAAAGATCCCAAGAACATCATTGCATAAGTCAACTTTCTTGATACATATTAAGAAACACACGATTTGCAATGATCCAGCAAATGTGGTTATCAAACAAAGAAAGCATTTCTGTATAGTTATTATTACACAGGGCTTCCACTTTGATTGTGGTTCAATCCCCGCCTCCATTCTGCATGTAGTTATCACTGTAAATTAAAATAAGAGGCTAAGCACTGTGACTCGTTCAAATCCAAAGAAAAATCCAGACACGTCGGATAAGTTTGAAGCTGTTTATTAAAGGTCCAGTGTGTAGGTTTAGACAGACAGACAGACAGACCTGCCTATCTATCTATCTATCTATCTATCTATCTATCTATCTATCCATCTATCCATCTATCCATCCATCCATCCATCCATCCATCCATCCAGTCAAACTTTACACACTGGACTTTTAAACCAGGGATTCTCAATCTTTTTGGGGCCAAGGACCCCCTCATAATCCTCACATACGCACATTAAAAACTGTTTACTGCCATAGGAATTTTTTATATTTTAAACTTTTCAACCTAAATACTTTAGACCCGTTTCGTAGAAATGAACTGAGAAACATTAAATTTGAACACATTTAAACATTTTCAAATGATTCAGATTATATTTGAACTAATTTCTAATTTTCAAGTAACAAATGTTAAAGCTACCAACAGATGAGCAGTAAGACGACTTTTAAAACCAGTTTAAAGTGTTAAACTTAACTGCTTTAACTTTAACATAATGAACATTGTCAAAGTTCATTCATAATGAACACTGAACTTCATAACAGAGTAATACATTTTTTGCTTTAGGCTTTTATCACTCTTATCGCACACAAGTCAGTTCACTCATCACTCACATCACTACCTCACTAAATGAATGAGAAGGATGAGTCTCTGGGTGCTTTGTGATGAGATGACACTTCAGCTTGGCTGACTTCATAGCCTCATTAAGTACCTGAAGACACGTGACACATTTTGGTCTTCCATCGTTGTTCTCAATAAAACCAAACTCGAGGTAACTGTCGTCATAAGTTTAGCCGGTTTGGCCTTTGCATCACTAGATAAGGTGGACAGACTTAAATATGTGTCCTTTGTGCTAATTAGATCAGCTGCAGGAGCTGCAAGTGCGTCCTCTGGTCCAAAGTGCAAAGTGACAGATTTACGTGGTGCGTCCCAATCATTCAGGAGTTTTTAATGTCCTAAACCTGATGTTAATCGGATTCCTGTCCGGCTGCCCAGCTGTAGTCAGGCAGCACAGGGGAAAAGCCATCTCCTGGGGCCCAAGTGTTTCACCTACTTCGGGGTTAAACCCCTTCACTTTCCACACAAACCCAGGAGCTCCGGGTTGACTGTGAGATGCCATGGTCTGTATTTTTGTCACTATGTAGCTTACACTGTACATTTGTTGCTCAGACTAACTCCTGCACTAACCTGCTCCATCGCCAACCACACACGCACGCTCTCACTCGTCTCCAGCCCACTTTCTCTCGTGGCTTTAAACGGAAGAATAACAACAAATTTAACTTGGCATAACGTAACTAAACTAGACGAGATGATATGGTAAGGTCAACAGAAAATATTGGAACATAAACTCATCCTCTTTGTGTGAGTCCCACTTCTAATATAGGGGTAAAAATAAGGTGAAACCACATATCACTAACATGCAACCCTTTGTCAGTTACGAGAACTTAAGGTGGTCCAGAGAACGTGTGTGATCTAAACAAATACATAACTCAAACTACACACACATTCGTTTTGGCTCCTACAATACCGGCCCCTAATTTTTTATGTGTCAAATAATAGTTACTCTATTTAAAGTAACAAACACAATACATTCCAATATAATCTTCTTTCTTCTTATATCTGTTAAATCTCCAAACTATCACTCTGAATCAGTCAAGTCTGGGTGGAAAAATCTGCACCATCAGTGTGTGAAAGTATTGAATAGTATCACCATCTGAATAAATATGTATATCTTACATACATGGATTAAAGTTCTCCATCATTGGGATTGGACTGGACTTTGTCTGGAGTAGCCTATATCAGAATTACTGCATTATATAAACAAATAAAATTCAGAATTGTATATGAGATCTCTGGTTGTGAATCAAGAACAAAAAAAAAAAAAGAAGAAAGAAATCTCCACTAGAATTAAAACTAAAGTTCTGCGTTGGTGGTTTCCGTCGACAGATAACCTAATATACATAATGATGATTTGTGCTTTCAGATAACAAAGGGGAGCTGCCGAGAGGCTGGAACTGGGTCGACGTTATCAAAGTAGGTGCATTTGACCTTTTCTGCACAGCATGGTGCACGTCATCAGCCTCAAGTGACATTCATCATTAACATGTTCTTGTCTTTTCCTCCATCTTCATCCACCTCTCCTGGTCCTCCAGCATGTAAGTGACAAGCACCAAACTGAAAACCTGTTTTAAAGCCCTCACATCCCGCCGTGTCTCACTGTTCTCGCCTGTGTCCCTGCTGCAGCTCAGTAAAACGGGAGGTAAAGATGACGAGTAGGCCCGCGAGCAGAGACGTGGTGCTGCTTTACACGAGGCCGGCGCGGTGTGAACTGGCTGCAGCCTGTCGATGATGCTGCTCCTGTCTAGATGCCTTCACATCCTTCAACGTTTAACACTCAGCACGGCTGCTTCCACCCTGAGAACCAAAGCAGGCTGGGTAACTGTGGACTCGAGGACACAAACACACACAAAACACATTATTACTATTATTATTATTCTGGCTGTGATTTCTGTGTATGTTTCTGTGAGTCGCACTGCTCCACAGCACTCAGATATCCATCATGGTGGAGCGTGCTGGAGATACTTGCTGTCACTGCCATGTTTTCTGTCAGACGACACCCAGCTGCCAGGCACTGGAGCCGTAAATGTTGGAGTGTGGTTCTAAGGTGGATGTGTCAAAGTGTCAAGTAGCATCCTGCTGTTACTGTAAGGTATCATGTGACTTTGTGAAAGCAGAGACATTTTTAATAACACACAAAATGTTTCCTTGTTTTGACAAATGTTTCTTTGCCCCAATGAATTGAAAAACTTCAATTTTTATATATAAATAAAACCATATTTGGTCTATTGCTTGTCTAATTGTGTCATGCTCATTGCTTTGATGAATTATGTTTTATTCATGTAAATAACTAGTTTAACTCCTGCAGCAGCTTTGTTTATGAACATCATCAGAAAAGACAGTATTCATAAACAGAATTCACCAGGTCTCATGTTGAATTTCTAACAGTGGTCACTGCCTCTTCCTTCAACACTGCAGTTGCAAAGGAAGTTGAGTGACTTATGCCTTCAAAATAAAACAAAAGCCAAGGAGTAAACATATTGTTCAGTGTGGGCTCTTGCTCCCAGTTACAACACTGAATTGAGTTTTTCTGTGATACCTCCTGTCATTAGGAAGCTTACTCATCTCAAGAACTGAAATTCTACTTTTATTCAAATGTTAGGGATGCAGTTTTTTTCAATGATAAAGAGAAAGTTCATGACAAAGAATATCAGAACACAAACAAAAAAAATCTGTTAAAATTGATTTACAGTATATAGCACATAACAGAAGTTCTCTCATCATCCAACTTTTCATACAGAGCAGGTCTAGACTGTACTAATAATAATAATAATAATAATCTGCACAGAGACCCAACAATTCACACCATGAATGAAACACTTGGTGACAGTGGCAAGGAAAAACTTCCTTTTAACAGGCAGAAACCTCGAGCAGACCCCAACACATTGCATATGGTGGGAGTGTAGATAGATAGATGGATAGATAGATGATCAGTAGTCAATATGTTCAATATAAAATAAAAAGCTGGACGCTGTATGTAAACTATAGCTCATCTGTAACATGAGTCTGTTTGAGTTGGAGTGAGCACATATGGATGGAAGGCTTTATACTCTAGATCTTGTATCCGACACTCATTCCGTTTCGAAGTTTTATTTTGAAATTCTCCGTCGGAAGTTGGTGGTTTGATACTTTCCTGCTTGACAGATGGCCGTCTGTCATCCGGAGCTGACAGAATGTGGACTCACTACAGAGACGGACTTTTTCCTAAAAACAAGAAGAAAGTAAGTGTTTGTCTTCACGACACGTGATCCAGTCTGAAGTGTCACTAATTTTAATAATAATAATAACTCATAAAGTCTTTCTGTTGGTTTGAAAGATGTTCTCATTTGACTGAAGCTTCCAGTCTGAACACATCTCCACAGAGAAGCTGCAGTTTTAGTCAGTCCATCACATGATACATGCGTGTGTTTCCAGTGATGATGAGAATGGATAATTATTATATTTAATTAAATGACATGCTCATGTAGACAGTGATTATAGTCACATTATTGTATCTAAACATTGTTGATGTGTAGTCTCTGATGTATAGTCTGACATGCATGTCTTGCAGGAGGACAGAGAGGTTTTAACACTTCCAGCTATAAACAATGGCCCAACTTCACTCTGTCAGGTGATTATTATTATTATTAGTAGTAGTAGTATTAATAGTAAAAATAATAGTAATATTTGTATTATTATTATTATTATGGATATTATAGATGTTTTATTTGTATGTATGCCTGTACCATCTCATCACAGAATACCCATGATGTGTGTTTAACTAGGTTTTGGTGGTTTTACGCATAGACAGTATAAAACATGGACATGGTGGCCGTGACTTCATCCATCTTGTCTGTCTCCACCTTCTCATGGCTGATCCAAAAAGGGTCAAAGACGTGGAGCATGGGTGAAGCTCAGATAGGCTGATTGAAGCCTGGTTACTATAACCACCATCTGTAAAGGCATCCACCTGGCAATCAAATTAGTTAATTCTGCGTAACTTTAAGCCTTAATATAATGTGAACAGGTGAGTTGTATATAAATTCACCCTCAGTACAGTTGTCATGAACGGGGAAATGAGCTACAGAGACCAAAACAGTTTTTTGTACCAGGCTGTAAACATGTTTATTTCTGCTGTGAAGTTGGACATTTGAACATGGGGACTTATGGAGACTGACTCACTTCTGAAGCCAGCCTCAAGTGGACGATAGAGGAACTGCAGATTTTGTCACTTAAGCATTGGCTTCACTTCACAGTGGCAGAGGTTGCCACTTGGTTTAACATCAATCATGTATCATGACTGTATGTCAGGGGTGTGCACACACATTTTGGGGAGCAGTGGGCACCAACACACCCACTGCAACACTGTACCACACTAGTACACACACACATGCTTGTGCGCACAAGGATGAAACATTGATCTGTGACACATAGATTAACAATATTCCAATTTAAATTTAATTATGTGGGAAACACATCTCTTGTAGAAAAATTCATTCACTTAGGATATCTGATAGCTGCTTTCATTTTAAAGATCAACATTTGGAAATGACAGCTTGACGTCTGAGAATAGTTTAGCACCTTTAGTAAATATGAACCAAATCCACCCGTGTCTTCTCTCATGCTCTTATTTTGCAGAAGACAAACAGGAAGAGGCATGACAGCAAACTAAGCGAGGAGTCCAGTATTACAGCTCACCTTAGAGTAAGTTCTACAGGCCAACACTTAACAATGAAGCACTAAATGTCTGCAGTCTGTTCAATCATGACTGAAACATATCCACATCCATCCTGTTTGTCTCCAGTCTGAACTCCAACTACTGCAAAAACACAAAACCCCAAATGATCCTTACAGTGACGACAGAATAAGTGACATACTGAAACAAGGCCGTTTTTTCAAGGTACAGTACGTCTTTTAAAGACTCATACATGTCAATGAATGTGAGTATTTCATCCTTTTCATGAAAACATAAAATCATGCATCTGTAAGCCTGAAGCAGGTTGTTAGTCAGAGTAAAGAGTAGTGCTCAACTCAAATTACCTGCCAAACACTCACCATACAAACCTAATGTTTTTTTCATCAGCTTGAAGCTGCCAAGGCCTTTTCAGACTTCCATGAATATGAAACTATTGGGGACTCACCAAAGTTACTTAGGAGCATGGAGGAGCTCAACGGAGACGATGAGGATGAAGAAGAAAGAGCAAGAAAGGATAAACGCTGTGTCCATGAGGACACGGAGACAGACAGCGGGACATATTTGTCTGTTAGGTCGAACAGAGATGATGTGGATGACAAACTCCCAGTGGCAGACTTCTTCTGTGGTACGACGACTGACGATGGTCAAAGAAAGGAGGATGCTTTATCTGTTACTGAAGAGAAGAGATTCCTGGTCTACATCTGTGGAGGATACAAAGGTAAGAATCAACCCATCTGTTTTTCTGAACATCTGGTAGCCTCATCAGATTTATATTTTATTTTTACTGTTGTAAATCAGTCTTTATGGTGTGTAGTATTGGCAAATATTCTTGATTTTTGATGCTACTGGGCTATTAACAAAGCAATAGATGTTTTGTTACACAGAACCCTTTGGGAAGTCTTCATAGAAAACTGTTTGGAAAAGGGCAGAACCATCTGTCAATCAACACCCATCACGGACAAACGTCAACCATTCAGATCAACAGACTTTATAATGCAGTCAAACCCGTACTGAAGTCAGTCGGAAGACGACTGAAAACACAGAGAAAAGTCTACAGTGCCATTCTACGCTCTTCACTCAGCTCAGATGATTGATCCATACACTCAAAAAATGAAATATTGACTTTCATTGAATTTATTTAGTCAACAGGTTCCACATTTCAACTCAAAATGTCATGTTAGGGATTCACTAACATAACATTTTTGAGTTGAAATACCTCTTTAGTAGCTCTCAGTAGTTCCTCATAGGACGCTGATTGGTCTGAACCACTGCAGTTGGACACAAGCACATAGCTTGAAGCCTGACGAGATGGATTCTCTGTTATTTCATGCTTTTGCAAGTCGAATTGCCCTGTAAGGTTAACTGGGCTTTATCAAGCTAAAGAAAATCTAGATCAATTCTGCAGAGGATCTTTTTTCATCAGCTGCTCCCACCTCAATTAAACGCAAATAAGTTAATAATTACATATTTCAAATAACCTGAGAAAATGTTGTTTTTACTCACCTCTAGTGATTTAGTTCAACTGCAGGTCCATGTGACATCATTGTTGGGTGTAGTTACAGGTGCAACAGACACAGCACACTTCTGACCACCCCTGACCAGTGAGGCTGGCTGAGGTCAGTGGTATACAGCCTGGAGTTAACTTGCTTTCTATCTATGTGTATCTATGTGTTTGATTCAGACACAGTTGCAGAGAGAAGTGCGCTCATGGAGAACGTTTATCCCAGACTGTATCTGTACTGTAAACAGAGAGGCTACGAATTCAGCATGGTGGACCTCCGTTTGGGGGTTGGAACACCCATTGCTGAACACCATGACACTGTGGAGCTACATGTGGAGAATCTCCAGCAATGTCAGAAAACACAGGGTCCCAACTTGATTGTAAGATATCATCCTGTAAGATTATTTGATGGTGGGACAGTAATTCAGATGCTGATTCTTTGTTCTGTTGTTCTCTCAGGTGTTTGTAGGACAGAAGTATGAGGTCCGGAGCCTTCCCTCCACCATCCCCAGAGAGGCCTTTGAGGCCATAGTTAGAGTGGTGGAAAGAGACCAACAGATGTCCAGGGACGAGCCAGTGAAGGACTTACCTGCCTCAGGCTCCCGGTCCAGCATCACTACAGACAGCCGCTCTGGCAGCTTCATCCAGGATTCCATTTACAGAAATTATCTGAATTTTGGAGAACAGGCTACAGACTCAGGACTGCTGAGCCAGAGCTCCCACAGCTCATTTTCAGAAGCAGAGGAGGCCAGACTCAGCCCTGTGGGCGTGAAGAGCCAGGGGGATTTGGACAAAGACCTCACATTACTCCAGATGTGGTACAAGCTGGATGAGAATTGCCTTCCTCCTGTATACCGCTTACTTCCCATCAGGTGAAAACAAAGTGTTCAAAGCTTATGGCATCAGATCATGTCATATACTCTTTTGTTTTTTAACAAGAGGACCAATCGTAATGACCGTAGTGATCCAGACTTCATTTAGTGTTTCCAGCAGATTTTTTTGTTTCAGCAGAACAGCTAGTGGATTGATTGGCATGAAATTTGCTAGATATTTCTGTTCAATTCAATTTTATTTATATAGCACCAAATCATAACTAAAGTTATCTCAGGACACTTTCCATACAGAGCAGGTTTAGACTGTACTCTTTAGAGATCCAACAATTCCCACCATGAGCAGGCAGACAGTGGCCTTGTTCCCCACAAAATCACTTGCAATAATTTATTAAATAAATTATTTAGCTAGTGCCAAAATCAGGTCCAAATTTCCATTATTATGTCTAATACTTTGGATTATGAATAAAATACATCAAAAATTAAGAACATAATACACCTATAAATAACATTATATTGATTGACGTTCATCTTTCTGTCACACAAACATGAGCATAGTTTATGTTGAACATCCATTCATCATCTCACAGCTCTCACCATCCTGGCATGTTGAGCGTGGACAGGGAGTGCAGGAGGCGGGCTGGGAAGGACTGGAGTGCTGCCTGTCACACACTGTGGAGAGTTCTACAGCGCAGCGTGGGTGAGGCGCTCGGACAAGAGGAGGCTTCACTGTTACTCCGAACAGGTAAAAACACAGGAAGAGCTTTCGATAAGCCTCAAGCCTCAGCTGTCAGCATTATCTGTATGTGTCTGTCTATTTTTTATGTTTAGTTCTTGACTGGGAGCTAGAGGCAGGTCTGAAGTCAGTAGGTGACGCTCCACCAGAGGAGCACTGCCACTGCTACAAGAGACTGATCCCAGATCTGAACCACAACCTGAAGAGTGAACACATCTCCCAGTACGCTGACCTGCTGAAGGGAAAAGCTCAGCTTGATCCAGTACTCACCAAAGCACACCAGAAGTTTATGGAACGGCTTCACAAGAAGGTATTCTGGCTGTCAGGGCTATGTCTATAAACTGCAACTGAAATCACATTTAACTTGAGCCCACAACAAAATGATGGATTGTTGGTAGCTTCAAGAACAAGACATATTTTTGTAGATTTAGTTCTCGTCTTTCATTTTCATCTCTTATATTCATTTCTATGTTGACATCACCAAGCTGCGCCACACTAACATCTATGAGCGTAATGTGGGATGGGGGCGGAGAGGCCTGAACCCCAAACACAATCACTCACACCTGTTCTACACCGAGCGGATCTCCTCCCACTTTCAAATGACTGTCATCAACTCCCTCAACAAGTACCACATACACACATGGAAGCTTTTTTATGAACTAATAAAAGCGTCTGTGACGTGTGAGTTAATGCACTTTTACTTTGACAGAGTCATGAAGGTCACCAGAACTCGAGGCCATTTTGACAGAGCGAGGAGAGAAGCTGTCAGAGTTCAGATACAGGAGGAGATACAGCGTCATGTCAACCATGGACTCCATCTGTGAGTTACCAATCCTTAGAGCTGCTCTTCTTCTTCTCTGTCGTACCCACACCGTACCGTTACTCCATCTTTCTTCAGTGGCAAAAGGTTTAGTTCGTACAGAAATGACCTAAAACTGATGGATGAGTTTATGATGCGACCGATGGATGAAGGTTGTATAAAAGTGGATGGTGCAGCACAGCTAAGATGCTATGATAGGTTCCTTATTTTCCTCTCTGGCTCTCTTTTCACAAAAGTTAGAACCATATATGTGTTATATGAACTGGATACCAGGGTCCAAAATGGCACCCAATCACTTGAATAAAAAGTTCTTGCCAAGCATATAATCTTTCATGTTTGCCTTTGGGATTTTCAGCCTATTATTATTATTATATTATATAATAATAGTAATATCCATCCATTATCTGTAACTGCTTATCCTCATCAGGGTCATGGTGGGTTGGAGCCTATCCCAGCTGACTTTGGGTGAAGTCGCCAGCTTATCGCATCCATTTGCTGTCTTAGTCAATGAATTAATATCTGACTATGATATTGATTTGTTTTGCCTCACTGAAACCTGGCTGCAAGAGGATGAATATGTTAGCTTAAATGAATCCACTCCTCCGAGTCATTATAATACTCATGTTCCTCGAAGTACTGGTCGAGGTGGTGGAGTTGGAGCTATATTTGACTCAAGTCTATTAATAAATCCTAAACCTAAACTAAATTATAATTCATTTGAAAGTCTTGTTCTTAGCCTCACTCACCCAACCTGGAAAACTTTGCAGCCAATTTTATTTGTTACAGTATATCGAGCTCCAGGTCCTTATTCTGAATTTTTATCTGAATTTGCAGAATTTGCATCAGGCTTGATCCTTAAAACAGATAAAGTAATTATTGTAGGTGATTTTAACATTCATGTGGACAACCACAATGATAGTCTTAGTACTGCGTTTATCTCTCTATTAGACTCAATTGGCTTTTGTCAAAGTGTAAATAAACCGACTCATTGTCTGAACCACACTCTTGATCTTGTTCTTTCATATGGCATTGAAATTGATAATATAATAGTCTTCCCACAGAATCCTCTTCTGTCTGACCATTTTTTAATAACTTTTGAGTTCATACTACCGGACTATAAGCCTTTGTGTAGAGGCTTCTACAGCAGATGTTTATCTGATAGTGCTGTAGCCAAATTTAAGGAAGTGATTCCTTCAGCATTGAATCAAATGCCATGTCTAACTGTAACAGAGGACTTGTCTACTTCCTTTAGCCACCCACAAATAGACCATCTTGTTGATAGTATTACAGGCTCATTACGGACAACTCTAGACTCTATTGCACCTCTGAAAAAGAAGATAATTAAACAAAGAAGGCTAGCACCATGGTATAGCCAGCAGACTCGTAAATTAAAGCAAGAGGCACGTAAATCTGAACGCAAATGGCGTGCCACTAAACTGGAAGAATTTAATCTAGCCTGGCAAGATAATCTCAAAACATACAGGAAGGCTCTCCGTAATGCCAGAGCAGCCTATTAATAATAATAATAATAATAATGCATTTTATTTCAAAGCGCCTTTCAGAACACCCAAGGACACTATACAAAGACAAAAAAAAACATAGAAATACAAAGAAAAAAGGCAATATAC
>NC_040024.1:139303-139471 GCF_000972845.2 Larimichthys crocea | reverse complement strand
GCGTGCCACTAAACTGGAAGAATTTAATCTAGCCTGGCAAGATAATCTCAAAACATACAGGAAGGCTCTCCGTAATGCCAGAGCAGCCTATTACTCTTCTTTAATTGAGGAGAATAAGAACAACCCCAGGTTTCTCTTCAGCACTGTAGCCAGGCTAACAGAGAATCA